>NW_020664409.1:100743820-100774520 GCF_002925995.2 Terrapene triunguis | reverse complement strand
GGGAGGGAGAGGCGCAGGGCTCCCCGGCAGCAGTGGGGATTCGGCCCATGCCCCCGCGCCGCCCACCCGGCCCCTGCCTGCTCCGCGCTGCCCCCGCCCGGACCCACCGCGCTGCCCCGCGGGTTGCAGGGCTGGAGCAGCCTCCAGGCTGCGCTCCCGGCCCCGGCCCCCGTGTGCAGCGGCCCGGGGGCCGGGCAGGAGCCCTCTAGCGCGGCGCGGGGCTCAGAGCTGAGCCCCCCGTCTCCCTCCCTTGCCAGCCCGGTGGCCGGGTGCCGGAGCTGACTCACCAGCTCCAGGATCCAGGCACCGCCGCCACCCCCTCCCTCCAGGCTTGCACCGCCATGCTGCAAGCCTGGGAGGGAGGAGGAATGCTGCTGCTTGGGGAAGAGGCGGGGCCAGGGCGGGGATTTGGGGAGGGAGCCAATGGGAGAAGGAGGGGGCGGAGCCGGGGCGGGAGGGGGGTGCGAGAGTCCCTCTGGGAGGGCAAAATTTCTTTTTTTTGTCCAGTGTCCCGACCAAACATTGGTCGGGACATGGGACAAAGAAGCAAATACCGGGACAGTCCTGATAAAATCGGGACGTCTGGTGACCTAGTACTGGAGCTTGGGACTCTGCATTGGGAACAAGGAGGGAGGCTGTAGCTAGTTAAGTGGGGAGGTGGTCACTCTGTGTGGCTTTGCAGAGAGCGGCAGAAGAGAGCACTGGAGGGGTTTTTGTTGGGGGAAAGTTCAATGGCGCCGAAGACGACCAGGAGCACCCAAGACTCAGCACTGGACTGGAACTTTGCTCAGGCCTCCTGAACTCTGTGTGCAGACACATTGCTCAGTGTCTGCCCTTCCAGACTGTGCTCCCACTGGGCCTGTGGGGCCTTAGTTTGGATGCAGCCCTGTTCTACTGCTCCCCCTATATTTCCCCTTGTTGTATTTCTCCTCTCATCCCTCTGTAAATAAATATTTCCCTTGTTATATCCATCGTACTTTTCCTGTGGGTGGGTGTGTTCACTCTGGGGGGTTTGGAACAGGTGCCCCTGGGGTGGAAGGGATTTCTCCTGCTGCATTCCTGCGCACACCTTCTCTTGGCCACAGCTGTCTGCAGAGCAGACTCCATCTTGGCCACGAGGGCGCTAAAGTTACATGCACTTGTCTTACTCCTGTCTCTGTCATTTAAACAGTATTGTTCCAAAAAAAGTCAGGAAGCATCCACTATAAGCAGTTTCTGTATATACATAAAACCTGAAAAATGTGTTTATTGCCCATTTTCATCTTATAACTTTACTTTTATATAAAGTAGAAGCAATTAGTGTATGGGTGGCTGAAGGAAAAGTTTTGCTATAGCTATTGTTTGCAAATTTTGATATGGATTTTTCTATGCAGTTGTTTGAACAGGTAGGTAAAGCCTAGGATATGTGCATTTCATAAATGCAAATAAATTTATGTGGAAAATTGAGCATGTATAAGAGCTTGCATATATATAGTCCATTGCATCTGAAGAACTAAAGTTCTTTACAAAATGGGTAGTTCTTGTTCCCATTTTGAAGATGGGGAAGCTGATGTACAGAGCGGTTGTGACTTACCAAAGCCAAGGAAAGTCAGAAGTAGAACCAGTCTCCTGAATGCCAGTCCCCTGCTCTGACCATTATATTATGCTCTTCTCACAATCAAAATCTTTCTGGTAAATCTTTTATAAAAACTGTCAAATGTGCATAGCTTTGCATTTTGTGTATATTTTATATTATGGTTGTTAAAATTCCTATTGTACGAGCTTGTAGGCAGTCCAAAAATGGTATGACTGATGCGGCTGTCTCCCCACTCCGTCCCACCCCCTGCCTTGTTAACCTATGAATAAGCTCATTGTTCAGTAATGGAATGATAGCAGCCTCCCCAGTGGCAATGTGACATGTTTCCTTCTGCCACACCTGTCTCCGTGTTGTCTTCCGGGATCCTTCCTATATACGGTGTGATGATTTGGAGAATGTCTATGTGCAATTTGTAAAAAGCAACGAAGAGTCCTGTGGCACCGTAAAGACTAACAGATGTATTGGAGCATAAGCTTTCATGGGTGAATACCCACTTCGTCAGACGCATGTAATGGAAATTTCCAGAGGCAGGTATAAATATGCAGGCAAGAATCAGTCTGGAGATAACGAGGTTAGTTCAATCAGGGAGGGTCAAGCCTTCTTCTAGCAGTTGAGGTGTGAACACCAAGGGAGGAGAAACTGCTTTTGTAGTTGGCTAGCCATTCACAGTCTTTGTTTAATCCTGATCTGATGGTGTCAAATTTGCAAATGAACTGAAGCTCAGTAGTTTCTCTTTGAAGTCCTATCCTGAAGATTTTTTGCTGTAAGATGGCTACCTTGACATCTGCTATTGTGTGGCCAGGGAGGTTGAAGTGTTCTCCTACAGGTTTTTGTATATCGCCATTCCTAATATCTGACTTGTGTCCATTTATCCTTTTACATAGGGACTGTCCAGTTTGGCCGATGTACATAGCAGAGGGGCATTGCTGGCACATGATGGCATATATTTGTTACTTTTTACAGATCCAGACTAACACGGCTCCCCCTCTGATATGTACAATTTATGAATTCTGGTTGATTTTATGAAATTGCTGTATCATTGAATGTCTCAGTGGATATGAAATCTGCCACAGCTGATATGTCTCTCCCTGACTATGGACAATGGAGAACCATTAATATTCAAATAGGTGCACCTTAGGACAATGGGATGGTGGTGGAGGCATGACAGCCACACCTGATGCTAACTAAGAGATATTTGTATTGGTGGAAGAGCGTGTGTGACAATACTTTGCCAGTTCTGGTCTCTTGCTCCTTGAACAATTACTCCTGAGGCTGAGGAGGAAGAGCTGGAACAGCAGACTTTCTTTATGCTCCACACAGGAGTAGCTACTACTCTCAAAAACTGCTGGTGATAGAGAACCCAGGGGTCCCAATGTTGCCATTGCAGGGGAACCTAAGATACTGGAAGAGGCATTCAGTGTTGGGCATAGCAATGAGGAGGACCTTGAGGTTGTTTGTCCATAGGCACTTTCCTCTCAGGGTAGGTGACTGGGGAGATGTCTTCTCCATGATAGATGGGACATCCCTGAAAACAGAACTGGGAATCAGAGGATTAATCCTCAGCATAGTTTAATGGTGGGTTAGAGGCAGATAATGAATGTGAACATAGTTGTCTACCTTGTGCGGCAGATACTGGAGAGGTGGGAGGCACCAGGAAAAGACAAGGTCTCAGTGACCCAGTAGATCTTGGTATCGGCAAGAGTTCGGTACTGATGAGCAATAAGGACTCCAGTTCTTCAGAAACAAAAAGATGCCTGTAGCATCTGAATTCTTTAAGTACCAGATATATCTGAGCCGAGGTCAAGTGAAGTCCCATAACAATTGGGGTCAGTATCAGTATTGTTGTTTGATTGCTTCATTGGTGTCTATCTTGAAGATGGTGTCAGTACAGAGGGCATGGATTGCTTCAGAGGCGCATGTTGCAAGTACTAAAGATGTGTATTTCTGGTTGTGACAAAATATACCCCATTATTCACACTGTACACACCATTTTAATAATCTTTGTGCAAAATATGCCTTGTAAGGTATCATCTGCTGGGAGAGCAATACAGCAGTGCACAGACAATCCAGGAAGTTTTTGGAGAGTGTTGGGGACAACTTCCTGGTGCAAGTGCTGGAGGAACCAACTAGGTGCCGTGCTCCTCTTGACCTGCTGATCACAAACAGGGAAGAATTGGTAGGGGAAGTAGAAGTGGGTGGCAACATGGGCAGCAGCGACCATGAGACGGTTGAGTTCAGGATCCTGACAAAAGGAAGAAAGAAGAGCAGCAGAATACGGACCCTGCACTTCAGAAAAGCAGACTTTGATTCCCTCAGGGAACTGATGGGCCAGATCCTCTGGGAGGCTAATATGAGGGGGAAAGGAGTCCAGGAGAGCTGGCTGTATTTTAAAGAAGCCTTATTGAGGGCACAGGAACAAACCATCCCACTGTGCAGAAAGAATAGCAAATATGGCAGGTGACCAGCTTGACTTAACAGAGAAATCTTCAGTGAGCTTAAACACAAAAAGGAAGCTTACAAGAAGAAGTGGAAACTTGGACAGATGACTAGGGAGGAATATAAAAATACTGCTCAACCATGTAGGGGTGTAACCAGGAAGGTCAAAGCACAGTTGGAGCTGCAGCTAGCAAGGGATGTTAAAGGTAACAAGAAGGGTTTCTACAGGTATGTTAGCAACAAGAAGGTGGTCAGGGAAAGTGTGGGACCCTTACTGAATGGGGGAGGCAACCTAGTGACAGATAATATGCATAAAGCTGAAGTACTCAATGCTTTTTTTGCCTCGGTCTTCACAGACAAGGTCAGCTCCCAGACTGCTGCACTGAGCAGCACAGTATGGGGAGGAGGTAAGCACCTTCAGCAGTGAAAGAACAGGTTAAGGACTATTTAGAAAAGCTGGACATGCACAAGTCCATGGGTCCAGATCTAATGCATCCGAGGGTGCTGACGGTGTTGGCTGATGTGACTGCAGAGTCATTGGCCATTATCTTTGAAAACTCGTGACAATTGGAGGAAGTCCCGGATGATTGGAAAAAGGCTAATGTAGTGCCCACCTTTAAAAAAGGGAAGAAGGAGAATCTGGGGAACTACAGACCGGTCAGCCTCACCTCAGTCCCCGGAAAAATCATGGAGCAGATCCTCAAGGAATCCATTTTGAAGCACCTGGAGGAGAGGAAAGTGATCAGGAACAGTCAACATGGATTCAGCAAGGGCAAGTCATGCGTGACCAACCTGATTGCCTTCTATGATGAGATAACTGGCTCTGTGGTTATGGGAAAAGTGGTGGACGTGATATACCTTGACTTTAGCAAAGCTTTTGATATAGTCCCCATAGTATTCTTGCCAGCAAGTTAAAAAAGTATGTATTGGATGAATGGACTATAAGGTGGATAGAAAGCTGGCTAGATTGTAGGGCTCAATGGTAGTGATCAATGGCTTGATGTCTAGTTGGCAGCCAGTATCAAGCGGAGTGCCCAAGGGGTTGGTCCTGAGGCCGGTTTTGTTCAACATCTTCATTAATGATCTGGATGATGGGATGGATTGTACCCTCAGCAAGTTCATGGATGATACTAAGCTGTGGGGAGAGGTAGATACACTGGCAGGTAGGGAAAGGGTCCAGTGTGACTGAGACAAATTGGAGGATTGGGCCAAAAGAAATCTGATGAGATTCAACAAGGACAAGTGCAGAGTCCTGCACTTAGGACGGAAGAATCCCATGCACTGCTACAGGCTGGGGACCGACTGGCTAAGTGGTAGTTCTTCAGAAAAGGACCTGGGGATTACAGTGGATGAGAAATTGGATATGAGTCAACAGTGTGCCCTTGTTGCCAAGAAGGCTAACGGCATATTGGGCTGCATTAGTAGGAGCATTGCCAGCAGATCGAGGGAAGTGATTATTCCCCTCTATTTGGCACTGGTGAGGCCACATCTGGAGTATTGCATCCAGTTTTGGGCCCCCCACAACAGAAAGGATGTGGACAAATTGGAGAGAGTCCAGCAGAGGGCTACAAAAATTATTAGGGGGCCGGGGCACATGACTTACGAGGAGAGGCTGAGGGAACTGGGGTTATTTAGTCTGCAGAAGAGAAGAGCGAGGGGGGATTTGATAGCAGCCTTCAACTACCTGAAGAGGGGTTCCAAAGAAGATGGAGCTAGGCTGTTCTCAGTGGTGGCAGATGACAGAACAAGAAGCAATGGTCTCAAGTTACAGTGGGGGAGGTGTAGATTGGATATTAGGAAAATATATTTCACTAGGAGGGTGGTGAAGCACTGGAATGGGTTACCTAGGGAGGTGATGGAATCTCCATCCTTAGAGGTTTTTAAGGCCTGGCTTGACAAAGCCTTGGCTGGGATGATTTAGTTGGTGTTGGTCCTGTTTTGAGCAGGGGATTGGACTAGATGGCCTTCTGAGGTCTCTTCCAACCCTAATCTTCTATTATTTGAAAACTCATAAATTGCTCATGAGTATCATCCTGATAAAATATATGTGGCAACGTTGTATGTGAAGTTATAAGATTTCCCTATATGATGTTAACATGTTCCAAACATCACAGCCCTGGGCAAACTGAGATCGGCAAACAGCTCTGTCCTAAACGAAGAAATGTGTGCTCTGCTTAATTTGCATTTAAGCAGTAAACAGAATAATCAAGCAGGAAGGGAAACAAAGCTCAAATAGGTGAGAAAAAGTCATCAGGGAACATCCTTCCAACTAGACTCTGTCTCCTAGTGCCCAGCTGGAAATGTTTTTCAAGAGAGGGACTGAAACTATAAAAGGAGGGACAACTAACCTAAGGCACCCCTCTCTCTCTCCCTGCCCATCACATTCAGTGCACCTGAAGCTACACAGGAAGCATTCCATGGACTCTGGGGGAGGGGTCCTGACCCACAGAGTTTGGTCAGTAAGACTGCTGAAAGCATGCGGTGAGAAACTTTGCTTGAATCTGATATAGTTTGTTAAGTTAGGCAGTAGTAAACATTTTATCTTTGTTTTTCTTGTAACCATTTCTGATTTGTATAGCTCATTACTTGTACTCCCTTAAAATCTCTTTCTAGTTAATAAACTTGTTCTACTGTTTTATCTAATCCAGTGTGTTAAAACTGAAATTCCTGAGTAAGTCTTTGAGATAATAAGCTGTCATATTATTCCCTTTAAGGAACAGCAGACTTAAAATATTTTGTACTGTTCAGGAGAAAGCTGGGCAGTACAGGACATACATTTCTGGGGGAAATCTGGGACTGGGGATGTGTTGGGATCACTGTGACGGGGTCACGACTCACCACCGCTGGCGCCCCCTGCCGGTCGCTCTGGGGAATTAACTATATTACATAGCCTGTCAACCTCCTGAGTATCTTAAAGGGACATTGACAAGTAACTGTGGCCACAAATTTTAGCTTTTTGTTTGGAGGGGAAAAAATGGAAAACATATGAAAAACTGAATTAATTTAAATTTAATTTAAAAACTGTCTTTTTATTAAAACATTCCCATAGCATTAGAAACCAAAACAGAAAAACCATTATGTAAATACACAAAGAAATTGACCAATTCATTTTTGTTGTGCAAGCTGAGTGGAGTGAAAAATGGGGAAATGATGTAATAACATAAGGTGCTATTAATAGAAAAAAACAAAACAAAACAAAACCAAGCAACAATGTTTTCAGTAGATGATTTTATCTTGGAAGTGTCTTGTTTAGAAGACAAAATGTGCTATGAGGGAATGACTAGCATAATACTGTATATAAAAGATGACTATTAAAGTCATATATAGCAGTGGTTTTCAAACTATTTTTTCTGGCGACCCAGTTGAAGAAAATTGTTGATGCCTATGACCCAACGGAACTGGGGATAAGGGGTTTGGGGTATGGGAGGGGCTCAGGGCGGGGCAGAGGGTTGGGGTACAGGGGTGAGGGCTGCATGGTGGGGCCAGGAATGAGGGGTTCATGGTGTGGGAGGGGGCTCTGGGCTGGGGCAGGGGGTTGGGGTGCGGGAGTGGGTCAGGGTTCTGGGCTAGGGGTGCAGGCTCTGGGATGGGGCCAGGGATGAGAGGTTTGGGGTGCAAGAGGGGGCTCTGGCTTTGGGGGGGCTCAGGGCTGGGGCCGGGGGTTGGGGTGCAGGAGGGGCTCAGGGCTGGGTGTGCAGGCTCTGGGGTGAGGCCAGGGATGAGGGGTTTGGGATGTAGGAGGGGGCTCTAGGTTTGGAGCGGGGGCTCAGGGCTGGGGCAGGGAATTGGGGCATGGGCTTACCTTGGGCGGCTTCCGGTCAGCGGCGCAGTGTGGGTGCTAAGGCTGGCTTCCTGCATGTCCTGGCGCCATGGACCATGCTGTGCTCTAGAAGCGGACAGCAGCAGGTCCGACATCTAGGCAGAGGTGCGCAAGCAGCTCCGCGTGGCTCTTGCCCGCAGGCACTGCCCCTCCCACCGTGCTCAGGGCGGGGGCAGCGCATGGAGCCCCGTGGCCCCCCCGCCTAGGAGCCGGACCTGCTGCTGGCTGCTTCCAGGGCGCAGTGCAGTGTCAGAACAGGTAGGGACTCGCCTGCCTTAGCTGGGCAGCACCGCCAACAGGACTTTTAATGGCCCAGTCGGCGGTGCTGACCAGAGCGGCTGCGACCCAGTACTGGGTCAAAACCCGCAGTTTGAAAACCACTGATATATAGTATACATATTTCAAACATCAAAGCTTCTGTACAAGCTCAAGATCAAAAAGCATGAAGCTTTGAGCATTGACCAAGTATCACCTTACCAGAGCAGAGACCTGAATACCTGAGATAATGAAATGGTTCAGCTAATTAAAACTAATTAACACTGCCTAAAAGGCAACAGATTTAACATGGATAAAAAGAAATACTGTTTTATGCAATATACACTTAGCCAATAGACTGCACAACCGGGGATATTATTGATGGAAATAGCTTAGTAAGTTTTGGAAAAGTTTCATTTATGATTAAGAGTTTTAATTACCCTTTCTATAATATTAAAATTCCAATGACTGTCGCATCTCATGCTGCAACAAATTACCAGACAAGGAAAGGAAGAAAACTCCCTACACATGGTTCAGTATTCGGGGGAATTTTACTTCTTCTTGCAAAGCTTGCAACACTGGTTAGAGACAGGATACCAGATGAGGGAAATACCTCCTGGAATCAGTGGGAGCTGAGGGTGCTCAGCATCTTAGAGGATCAGACCTTACTACACTTTCTCTAGGGCCAAATTTTGTGCTATTAAAGAACAGGTCCGTATTGGGGCACGTGTAGATGTGTACAACCCCAGGAGGAACATGGGGAGGGACTGTGCTTCAGGGGGCCAAAGCTCAGGGTGGTGCTTGGGTTGTACCATTCTAACGGATCGCTACAGTGGCTGATACAAGGTAGGGGCAATATGCACAACTAGGAGCTCATAGAGGCAGCAGTATCTGTACTCTCCTAAATGCAGGAAAAAGTCAATGTGTAAAAATGGTAATTTCTTACACAGCAGATCTGCTTCCCTTCTGTATTTGGAGTCATATCTGCTGAGTGACAAGATTTCACTACTAATTCCTGCAGAACCGGTACAGCTATGGAAGAGTGACTTGGATTCAGCTCTGGCTCATGTCTCATCAACACAATTGTTAACCAATTACCAAATGAAGAACCATCTGTGCCACCCCATTGTCTTCAAGTTTTGCTCTGAATTACTGCTGCACAACCATCTGAAGGTAATAGGGTTGAGTTGGTGTAACTGAGGGTATCTTTATTACTTGTGATAATACAATAAATGAACATAACCTGAGACTTTCATATCCCACACTGAGTTTGCTGCCTTGGTAATAAGAAAAAAAATGTTCTTGTAAATTGAGAAAATTTGACTGGGAAATCATTGAGATAAAATGTGGATGCCCCCTCCCCCTCCCCCACCCTCCAACAAAGTCACTTTCCAGAGTAGCACTACTTTTTAGTATACAATTAGGTAAGTGCATCATTACTAATACTTCCATTTTTACAGTATCTATCTTCCGAGGAGCTCACTGTAACTGACAAAGTAAATATTATCCTGGTTTTATAGATTATGAGAATGAGCAGAAAAGTTTCATAGATTTTTAAGGTAAGAAAGACCCATTATGATAACCTAGTCCATCTTCTTTTATAACAAAGGCAAATGAAGAGCTCAGTCATATCTTTGAGACAGGAACTAGCTTTACTTTTGTTCTGTATTGATGTTCAACAAATAATAGTGAAAATAATTCTAATCCTGCAAACCTTCACTTCCTTAGTGGTCCTTATTCATGTGAATAGTGTAACTGAAGCAGGCACAGTCAAAGTCCCCACCGCAGAAATTGTCCTAACAGGAGATTGAGGTAGATCAAGTGCCTCATTGCTGTAGCAACAGTTCCACCAGGTTGGAGCCAGAGGAAAGTTCCAGTCTTAGACATAAAAATTCCAATTCCCATCTTTAAAGGGTGTCAAATTGGACAAAACCCACCTCTGTGTATGAAAGGTAATGGGGTCTTGATGAATCAAGAACTGATGTGAGGGTCAAGCTCAAAGGGACGTCATCATGAAGAAGGCCTAGAACCAAGAATGCCTGCCATAAAGGTCTGGTAAGTAGAACAGTGATCTGAGGAAATGACTTTCCTGTAGAACTCTTGACAGCAGTGCACAGAACACCAATAAAACAGAGGATTATGAAATACACCACTTTCAACCTAATATTTTCTGAGTTGCAATTGTCTGTAGTGGACATGATGCCCTGAAACAGAGCCAAAGACAGCCCAGAAATTGCATGACCTCTTTTAACTTTGGTTCCAAATATTAGGTGCTGTGAGAGGACACTTATGTTGGGTCAATAGGCAATGATTTTCTAGAAGGTTCCTAAAGTTCAGCAGCTGTGGGATGTGTGTGTGTGAAGTGTGCATCCCAGAAAGGGGAATGTGCAAAGACCACTCTGAAGAACTAGCAGTTATGCTGACTGAGTGTTTATGCAACAGCCTGGAAACAACCCTAAAAAGAAATCCATCAAGTCCTGCTTATGCCTAAGTAAGATATGTTGTAACTACATGAAAGGGCAAAAACTTTGAATAGCAACATTTTACAGTATATTAATTAAAGAATAACATGACCAAATTATGCCCTTAGCCATTAATCAGACTAATTCATGTGCTTATCTAGCAAAGCAAAAAATAGTTCTGTATAAAAATAGTCCCGTTCATAAGATTTCCTTCTACATTTATCTGATCTGGATCATAGCTGCTTCATGCTTCAATGCCCTTTGTCAAGAAAGCAGATGGAAAAGTCCTAAAGTCAAAGCAATAAAGCATCCATCTATGTTCAGAAAAGGCACATCTCAGTTCTCAGTAATCTGACCTTCCACAACCCTAACCATCCCCCCAAAATCACAAGGCCTCATTCTGACATATGAGAGAATTGTGCAATTACGCCCAAAGAACTGTGTGTTCACAACTGAGTACAGAACTTGTTTAGTAGAATTGCTTGGGCTGGGAACTGCAGAAGGCCATCATTCATGTGTTGTTTTTTTCCCCTTTTCCCTAGACTTTCCAGTAGGCTTAGCTCACAAACTGATCTGAAGATTTTCTGGTGATTTTTATTCCACCAATTCTTTTGGACACTCCATGTTCTGGTTGAACTTTTACTGTTAAAATGGTTTTATATTTGGATATTTAAAACTGATTTTCTCTTACTTCAATTAAAATCTTTTATGTCTAGTCTTATCTTTGCTAAGTAGTAAGACCAGTTTCTCCCCTTCTTGGTGGTATCCACACATGTAGAAATAAGCCAGAATTACACTTCCTTCCTACCTCAACAGTCCCCAGTTTTCAGGCTATATGTATTTAATTAACTCAATCTTTCCCCATAAAACATTCTCTTCAAACTCACTATCTTAGCTGTTTTTCTGGGAACTCTACGTAGTATTTCTATATTTTTCTATAGAAGAGTGATCAGTACTGAACACACTTTCTATTGGTGGTCTAACCAGGAGTGTGTAAACAGGAAGAAAATACCATTGTGATATTTCTCTTAATACATCCCAGGATTTTATTTGTTTTGGTGTTTTTTTAGCTGCAATATCAAACTGAATATTCTTTACATTTTACTCCCCTTTTGTGCCTAAGGTCTATTTCTGCATTACTACTGTCCAGCCCCATTTTTATTGTATTAATATTTGCATATAATTTACACTTGTTAATTTCAATTCCCCTCTGTATATTTCTCTAATTTGACCAGAATAGACTAGATCATTGCTGCTGCAGTATCTTCTGAATGAACAGCTATTTCCCCATGTCTTGTATTCTTTGAGAATTTAATAAAAGCACTTTCAACTTCTTCCTCATGACTTCTCATGAAGACTTATCCTTAGTTTAGTGGTACAAAGAACAGTTGCTTCCATTCATAGGGTGGAAAAGGCTTGCTTTTAAAGATAAGCATTCACACTAAATTTGGCTTTGGCTCAAGGACCAAAAAAAAAAAAAAAAAGTCTCTTTCCACTATTGAATATAATCTTTTTAAATTTTCACACACAACTGCTGAGGCACTGTCTTTGTTCAGATGTTCACATGCTTGTGTTTAGAAACTAATCTCTCCTCATTCCAGGTCATCCTTTCGACATAAACAAATACAGGATTTTCCAATAGCTCTAACACCAGTATCGTTGAGATCCACATTTTTTTTAAAAGGACTATTACTCCAAACCTATTTGTCTGCAGAAATGCCTGAAAAATATAAACACTGTGGACCTGCTTACTCACATAACACTCCTATTAAATCAGCAGAGCATTGGACTGAGACTCAGTTGATCTGGGTTCTATTCCTGGCTTGGCCACCAGTCTGCTGAATGATCTTGGACAAGTCACTTAATCTCCCTATGCCTCATTTCCCCATTGGTAAAATGGGAACAACAATACTTACCTCCTTTGTAAAGTGCTTTGAGATCTACTAACGAAAAGTGCTATGTAGGAGTGGAGTATCATTATTATTAAAGTGAGCAGAATGTAGCCCAGTTTACTCAGATCTGATTTTTTTCTAAGAATTTTACTTAATAAAACTTAATTTGTTTCTTCTTTGGGAAATGTGTAATATTTAGATTTTTCACATTCCTGAACATCTTATTACATTACTATTATTTTTCAGTCCCCTGTAATGTGGTTCCACGTTTTATAGGCTAAAACACTGAAATATTCCTAGAAATGATGAGCTTTATTTTTTTATTTCTTATAATAGTCTGGCCAACTCACAAGTTCTTGTTGATAGAGATTGGTGACTCACCAGCATTCAGTGCCAACATAATTCTGAGGACCAGGAGTTAAAAAGAACTTCACCATCCCTCTGCTCCAGTAATATCCGGGAAAGATCCCTTTTGTTTCTGACCAGAAATTTGGAACAATCAAAACAGAGACTGTCTGTGATGGGGTGTGTACCCCACCTAGGCCTTGAAGGGGTTAATATGGGCCTGAAAGACCAATTATGGTACTTGACTGCACCTGCAGGGAGAGCCAGGCTCAACTGATCATGAAATCCAGTTGGGCAGGAGCAGGCTGGTTAGTATAAAGGCAGGAAGTTGAACACAGAAGAGGGCTACAGTGAATTCTGCAGTCATTCCCTAGAGGGAAAGTGGGTTGGCCAGGGACAAGGAGATCCAGGGGAAGAGTAAGCCTGGGATCCTGCCCTGGACTGGGGAGTCTGTCAAGAGGCCGAGAAGGGTGAAGTAGCCATAGGGAGCAGAAGAATCTTCAGTGGCAAACCAGAGATAGGCAAAGAAATAGAGAGGGTAAGTAAAAAGGAGCCCAAGGAAATAGCAACGAGGTCTGAGACTGAGCAGACCTGGTTGGTAGTGATACTCCTGGTTCCAGCCCAGGGACCCTAGCAGGTGAGCCCAGATTCCCCTACCAGCCACCGGGAAAGGGGCACAGGACCTGGAAACTTGGAAGATTGTCTGAGACAATGTCCAGACAGCTTGTCTGGTGGGACTGTGTTACCCTGGAAGGGGAGGAGTAAATAGTGACCTGGGTGGAGGGCTGAATCACAAAGAGGGAGCACCCCATGTCCCAGAGACAGTGGTACCATAGTGCGAGCACCTGATGGAAAGAGGTACCAGGCTAAATAAGAGCTACTCCCCAGATCCAGCTATGAGGGGTGCCCCAGCAGTAGTCTACCCCATTACACTGTCCTCAAAGAATCTATGTTTGACAAGAAACTCAGAATGTAGTCACAGCTTCCAAGGGCAGAAGGGATCACTGTGAGCACCGTCTGACCTCCTATATAACACAAGCCATAGAACTTCCCCAAAATAATTCCCAAAGCAGATCTTTTATAAAAAAACATCCAGTCTTGATTAAAAATTGCCAGTGATGGAAAAATCCACCATGACCCATGGTAAATTGTTCCAATGTTTAATTACATTTTTAACAGTGAGGGTATACCTTATTTCCAGTCTTAATTTGTCTAGCTTCAATGTTCAGCCAGTGGATCATGTTCTACCTTTCTGTTAGATTGAAGAGCCCATTATCAAATATTTGTTCCCCATGTAGGTACTTATACTATACTCAAGTCATCATTTAAACCTTCTCTGTTAAGTTAAATAGATTGAGCTCTTTGAGTCTATCATTATAAAGCATCTTTTAATAATGTTCATGGCTCTTCTCTGAACTCTGTCCAATTTATCAATGTCCATTTTGAAATGCTGACACCAGAACTGGACACAACATTCCAGCAGTAGTTGCACCAGTATCAAATACAAAAGTAAAATGACCCATCTATTCCTACTCAAGATTTCTGTTTATGCATCCAATAATCACATTAGCCCTTTTGGCCACAGTGTTGCACTGAGGGTTCACCTTCAGCGGATTATTCATAACCCCCAAATCTTTTCCAGAGTCACTGCTTCCCAGGATAGAATCCTCCACCCTGTACGGATGGCCTATGTTCTTTGTTCCTAGTTGATGCATTTTAATACATCTAAATGTAAATGTATATTGTTTGCTTGCATCTAGCTTACCTAGCGATCCAGCTCACTCTGTATCATTGACCTGTCCTCTTCATTATTTATCACTCCCCCTATATTTGGGCCATCTGTAAACTTTATCAGTGATGATTTTGTTTTCATGAGGTCATTGATAAAAGTGTTAAATAGTGTGGGGCCAGGAACTGATCCCCGAGGGATCCCACTGGAAACACACCAGCTCAATGACAATGCTCAGTTTACATTTGAGATTGAAAGTTTTCTAAAATGTGTCTTTTAAAAAGAAATGAAAGTAAATCTCTGAAGTGTGGTTATGGTCAGAAAAGCCATTTCAAAATGGCACCTTCTTACTCAACAGTCTAGATACTTGTGTGAATTCAGCATCACAATTGTTTTAGTTTTCAGTAATTTGAATTTTGTTAGCACTGCAGAGAATACAATTAGGTGGATTCCATTCTGGCCAAAATTGAGTAAATAATTTGTAATGTATAATCTGAGTTGTAAATTCTCTGTGAATGTTGCAATTTTCTTTTTTAGCCACATATTTTCTACAAAGTATTGGTCTTCAGCTTATTTGAGAGCAATTTGTTGTAAGCATTCAATAGGTGAACTAACAACAGGGAACAAAAGGTCACGTTCCTCCCTCTCTCCTCCCCTCCCCCCTGGACGGACGGACGGACGGACACACACACACACACACAGAGCTTGGTTTAGTGCAATTCTCAGACCCATGTTGCCGCGCAAATACTTGAAATTATAAACTTTACACTTGCTTTGTAATATTTGCTAAGACTAGCTGTTTTGGCAAATATTCCTGCAACAAAACTCATTTGCTAGAATATTTGCAAAAAGAGAACCCAAAAAGTGTGTGAACAGTTTTCCCCTATGGGTGCTCCACTGCAGGATGTGAGAGAGCCCATGCACGCTTGACGGGAGATTGTAAATAGCAGCGTCCACACCTGCGCATAGCAGCACCTCATATTCCCAGGTGAGGGCATACAAGGAGGCACAGAGCAGACCTGCTGCCACTCTAGCTCCTTTTCAACCTCTTGCAACTTGAGATGGAGCAACTGCGGCATCTGCTGCTTTCAGCCACTCCCTGCCTTTCTTATTTTCTTTCCTTATTTAACTTGTGCTTGGGGTCTTTCCCCATCCTCCCACCTGTCTGAACTAGTTGCCTCACACTTTGTGGTCTATAGCACTGCCCGGGTTATGCCTAAGACCCTGGGGTTCAAGCCCTACCAGACCTGCCACAGGTCTTTTCCCTGTAGTGAAAGCCACTCTAGCCATCTCCCATGTCTCAGAGAAACTCATGTTCCATCCAAACAGTTTCTGCTAGAGCTAAGGAGAGCTCTGTTACGAGGAGCGTCAGCCTAGCCTTTCTATCTTTGCAAGACCTTCCTTTAAACCCTGTGCAAACTTTGCACCCCCGGTACATTGGCCTCAATGTTTCAGGCCATTCCAGGGACTTTGGGAGTTCCAAGGGCAGCTCGAGATGAAATTCTCTAAAAGACTCCTACTACAGACTCTAGAAAGAGTGGTAAGTCACCTTACAGGGCCAACTCTCAGGATCTATGTACCCACAATGAGTACAGTCAAGGCTCCGACAGATCCTGGTACCACCTAAGAAGTCCTGATCAGAGAGGTCTTCAGTTAGGGGCCTTTCAGTGCTGTTTATCTCAGAACCATCTGGCACCAAGATGCATCTAAAATCAGGGACTCATCCCCTCAAAGCCATAGAGACCATAAAGACCAAGAGAGACTCCCTCTCTGATACTGTCCTCCTTGGGACATCAGCACTCCGAGCAGAGAAACATTCTTGTCTGCTCCTCCGGTACTGCAAGCAGCATCCTCACTCCTGCATGAATCCCTGTTCCAAGGCCCAGTACCACCTCTGGCTTCTACTGCTCATTAACATGGCCCTCTAGATTCCTTTCCTCTAAGTATCTTATCTGAGGAACCAGTCTCTTCTCTAAGGATACCATAAGAGCCCCTTCACTAATACCACTTTGACAATTGGTAATTGAACCTTTTCCCACCAGAACAGGATCTGATCCATTGCCTCCTGTACCGGCACTGATGCTCAAAGCCCCTCTTTTCAACTTGGGGGATGACATCCTCACTCTGAGATTTTTGTACAGGGCTCTGTTTCAGCACTGTGCCACCACATTCCTCTATGGATGAGCCCTGAGGACTTTTCAGAGACCAGCAAATGTCCTAGGTTCCCTGGTCACAAATACTCTCTGGGACTCTTCCCCTATCCACCTGCACAATGGGCCTACTGGCCCCCCTGGACACATTACGGCTACCAATTTTATAGGGTACCTGCATGGAAGAAACATCTGTCAGTAGTGCAATGGCTCCTGCCATCCCAAGATTGCTTGCCGGTACCACATGTTCCCTCTGTACCTGAAGAGCCCAAGAGGAGCGAGACCCACTGAACAAAGAAGAATCTCCGGCTTCAGCCAAGTCCTTCTCCTCCCCAATGAGGTAGTAATTCCACCACTGCCCTCTTATGCAGATGACTTTAGGGTCTTCCAGAACTTACTGGGGTATCTAGCTAAATCCCTCCAGATTCCATTGGAGAAGTCCAGGAGTCTCAACATTCTCTGGTGGACATTTTATACATTAACCTTCAGGGTAAGATCTCCCTCCCTACCCATCAATGAGGCACCAGCTCATGCTCTATGGCAGATACTTGCCACTATTTCGCCCCTTGCAAATGGACAGACAAAAAATATTACATTCCAGCCAAGAGAATGGGGGTTGGATGGGAGAAGTGTTACTCCAACTCCCTGAAATCAACAAAAGAAACCATCAAGCACACTCCAGACCGTCTCTTAAGAAGGAGTCTAAACACCTTGATCTCCTGGGCAAGAAAAGTTACTAATTGGCTGCCCTTCAATTTCAAGTTGCAAACAACCAAGCATTAATGAAAAAATATGATTTTAACAACTACTCAACGTTTACTCATTTTATTGAACTTTACAGGCTTCATAGTCCTTAGCCACTGCAGTAGTTATGTGGCTAGCATCTTGGCTCCAATCTTCTGGCACCCAAGGGAGGTGCAAAATACTGCGGAGGACCTTCCCTATGTAGGAAAGAACATAAGTTTGTTATTCACAGGTCGTTTGCAGAGCTGGCAGTCAGAGAAAACATTCCTTTATTTGTATACTGTGAAAACTGCCCATGAAGGTCATTGAGGCCCAAGTGCAGAACCACTTTTCAGAGTATAACTTCACTCTAGGGGTACGTCTACACTATGAGATTAATTCGAATTTAGATAATTCGAATTTGGGAAACAGATTGTATAAATTCGATTGTGCGCGGCCACACTAAGCACATTAATTTGGTTTTTAACCACATTAATTCGGTGGTGTGCGGCCACACTACCCCTAATTCGAAATTACAAAATCGATTTTGGTGCTACTCCGCTCGTCGGGGTGGAGTACAGAAATCGATTTTAAGCGCCCTTTAATTCGAAGTAACTGGCTCCGTTGTGTGGACGGGTTAAGGATTAATTCGGATTAACGCAGCTAAATCCGAATTAAAGTCGTAGTGTAGACCAGGCCTAAGGCCCCGATCCTACAAAGACTTGATTGAAAGGGATTACTTATATGGTTAAAGTTAAGCACGTGTTGAAGTCTCTGTATGGACCCTTCAGCTGAAGTGGACACCTGTTTACATTGTTTTATTGCAATCAGTTGTCAAGACAAGTGAAACAAATGATGGTCACTTTAAGGTTAACACAAAGGAGTTGACAGTATTGACAAGGAACTGAATGTCTCTTTTTAACGGTATGAAGTTTCAATAGTCAGATCTGAAACCAAATTCAAATAGCTCTTTTAAAAAAAAAGCCACCCTTGGTGTATTATCAATAGTATTCATAAAAATCTTATGAATCAACCATTCCATCAACTAATCAATAGTGCTTTCTTTGTTTTTGCAGGAAAAAAAACAACATCAGGAGGCAAACTTTTTCAGCTCCATTGCCTAGTAGTGACTTTCAGATTCAAATCAAACCAAAACAATACAATTTTGCTAGAAAATAGTCATTGATATATTTCAGGATATTCAATGAAAAGTAATCACATCAATGCTAATAGTTTTTTTGATTTCTTCTGCTTATGATGAAAGAACCTGACAAGATGATTCTAGTAAAGTAATATGGATTGGTATAGATTCCTATGAGTTTATAACAAAAGACTGAAATGACAGGAACCTTAAGTGCTTTGCTAAAAAATAATGGATTTGAGCACATGCTTATGTATTTTGTTGACTTGGAGCCTGAGGCCAAGCTCCTACAATGAGCTCTGTGCAGGTGGATCCCTGTAGCTCACAGAAAGTCCCACTGACGACTCACTGCAGAAATCAGGGTCTGTGTTCATACATGTTACCTGTCCTTTAGAAAGCACATGCCTTTTCCTGATTTATGGCAACTTATTTGTTCTAAAATGCTGTATTTATTATTTTAACTCAGTATTATTCCCTTGCAAAAATTAAGAGGTTGGGGGAGAGAGGGTACCTGGTACCCCTCAGCATCATGGAGCCAATCTAGAAAGAGTAATATAACATTTAATATAGCTAGGATTAAATACTTAATATACATACAGGACTTTGAAAATAAAGGGTAAGTACTATAGATGCTAAATATTATTAATCTGGTCCTTATAGAGAACATTTTATTACATGTACCTATAACTGTTATGAACATTATCTAAAAAAAATCAACTGCGTAAAACAAGAGGTTGGATAAGCTTACATCTTACAAGGATATGTGGTGAAGCAGGGAATGAAGCACAGAGAGGCTAAGGGTATGTCTACACTACGGGATTAATCCGAATTTAGATAATTCGAATTTGGGAAACAGGTTGTATAAATTCGATTGTGCGCGGCCACACTAAGCACATTAATTCGGTTTTTAACCACATTAATTCGGTGGTGTGCGGCCACACTACTCCATTAATTTAAACACAGTAATTCGGTGGTGTGCGGCCACATTAACCCTAATTCGAATTAACAAAATCGATTTAGGCGCTACTCCGCTCGTCGAGGTGGAGTACAGAAATCGATTTTAAGTGCCCTTTAATTCGAATTAACTGGCTCTGTAGTGTGGACGGGTGAAGGGTTAATTCGGATTAACGCAGCTAAATCCGAATTAAAGTCGTAGTGTAGACCAGGCCTAAGTGATTTGCCCACGGTCACACAGGAAGTATGTGATGCAGCAGGGAACTGAACCTCTATCTCCTGAGTCACAAGCTCATAAATTTAACATGAAGATGTTAGCTACGGGTGCTTAGTGCCTCTGAAACTCAGGGAATTTTAGTTGAGGCAAGAGAATCCACATTTTATAACCTAACTTTACCATTTCTCTATTTAAGTCTATAGAAAAAAGAAGTTCCTACCTGAGCTCCAAGGTGCCTTTAACATAATTTTAAAAGTACATTTGAGAGCCAGCAGCTTCCTCAAAACTCACGAGCAACTTTAACAATCAAATTCAAGCAATATCTTACCACCACAAACACCAGTCCCTCCCCCAGAAGGTGGGCACAGATGAACTTTGTACTGTGGCCTGAAGGTCCTCAGATTCCAGCTCCAGGAGAGAGAGCTGCATCCTTGCCTTACTCCCAGCCCCCTTCTTTTATAAAAGGGGGCTCCAGCACTTCCCCAACCTCACCTACATCAGTATCAGGGAAAGGGAAGCGGTGTCTCAGAGCATGTCTACACCGCACCGGGAGGTGTGACTGCAGCCTGGGAATACCTGTGCTAGCTGTAACCTAGCCCGCATAGCTACCGCCAGCAGTACCTAGGTAGAGCAGTGCAGGCTGTACCAGGAACCCTTCCCCTTCCCTGTGACAGTCAGCAAGCTAGCTAGATTAAAGCCAGCACAGGTGTGCGCAGGGGAGCCGCAATCATACCTCCCAGCGCCGTGCGCGCAGCCTCTGACTGGCACCGCTGCCCAAGTTCTCTCCTGTAGCTACTGACAGGGAGGGAAACTGAGGCAGGGCCGGCTTCACCCCCACAGGTCCGAGGTGAACGCGCGGCTCCCTCCTCCCCGGGGCTCTCTCCGCTCCAGCAGCCCCGGAGCCTGTGAGAAAGGGCCGGAGAACCCGCCAGTATATTGCGCAATCTGGTCGGCTGGGATCCCGACTGAGCCCCGCTGGGGCTGCAGCCACCCCACGGAGACACCTGAACGCCGCGCCGCTCCGCGCGGCGCCCGGCTGTGACGGCCACGCCCCGCCCCGCGCGCACCCATGGCGACGCCGCAGCTCCGCATTAGAGAGGCGGAGCGAGCGGTCGCGACTCCAGGCAGGAAAGAGACGCGCATGCGCCACCCAACAACCGCTCGCTCGGCAGCGGTTGGACGGCGCGCGCCCCCTCCCAGCCCCTCCCCACCTTCCCCCTCTGCCCTCGCGCTCTCCGTGCGACGTCGCTGAGCAAGAAGCCGCCGTGTCGGACGCGGCAGATTCGCCATAATCCGCCACCTCGCTTTTCTGACCCCCATTAAAAATAATAATTTCACAAGGAGCGGGGAAGCCAGCGGGGCGCCCAGGTGGCCTAGTCGACTGGGACGAAAGTGCTTTAAAACCCCCACCTTGGCCTTATTTCGCGACAGCCCCCTCCCGCGACCGACTATGGAGGCTCCGGCTGCAGGTGAGCGGGGCGGCCCGGGTCTAAATGTGAGCAGTGGGGGGAGGGGAAGGCGCGCGGAGGGATTCTATCCTGGTAGGAGGGGGGGAGAGCATAAAAAGTAGACCCGTCTGGTAGCTGTTTATTTTATGATCTATCCGCGTATGAAATAGTTCCCGTACGTATTATGCCCACCGCCGGCATGGCCCCTCTTTCCTCAGCTACCGACCTCCCGGGAACTCCTCCAGGACCCCCGGGCCGGCCTCACGGCAGCTGGGGAGCGGAACCCCAGAGCTAATTAACCCTTGGGGGAGCTGCTGCTCGCCAGCCCTCCTCCTCCTCCTGAGCCTGTTCCTGCCCCCCCGGTATTGAGCCAACCTCCTGCTCCGAGCCCCCAGTCCCGCTGCTAGCCCAGCCAGCCAGCCCCCTTTCCTCCCCTTCGCGCCACAGACCGACGGGCCTGCTCGCCACCTTCATTTTCTTGGGGGGGGGGGCAGGAAGAGAGTCTCCACGCGCCCCCTCCCCGTGCCTCGCTTTGGGTCGGGACAGGACCTGCCGGAGCAGGGGGGATTCGCCTTTTCTAGGCAGGGGCCTGGGGAAGCCCCGCCCCCCAGGAGGGCGGGGCTCCTTTCAGCGGCGGGAAGTCCTCATATGGGCCGGGGGAATCCCTTCCACTTGGGGAGGGGAGCCAGCCGTTCCCGTGTATGACGTCCAAGCCCTGGCTTCAGTTCCCCGCTCCCCTCCCTCTGCCTATAGGAGCGAGCTGGGCGCAGTCAGTGGGGTCCTGAGTTCCTCCCTGCTGCCTGGAGACGGTGGTTATGAGTCCCTCCCCCCCTTCCCACTGTATTGTGGGCCCCACCCTATAGTGGGAAGGGGTGGACGGAGTCAGACTGCCCAGAAGGGTTTTTGGCATGTAATTTACTCTTAAGGAAGAAGTGCTGCTAAATCTCTCTAAGGAAGCTTCAGTGCTGTTAGATGTATTTAGAGCATTGCTTACATTCAGATTCCTAAGGGTGTTCTCATCTACCAAAGCCAGGGGTCTAAACCAGGAGAGGGAAAACTACGGCCCGTGGGCCGGATCTGGCCCATCAGGGCTTTCAATCTGGCCTGCAGGATTGCCAGCCCCGTGGCGCAGCAGGGCTAAGGCAGGCTCCCTGCCTGCCCTGGCCCTGTGCTGCTCCTGGAAGCGGCTGGCACCATGTCCCTGCGGCCCCTGGGGAATGGGGGGGGGAAGAGGGCTCTATGCACTGCCCTCATCTGCAGGCACCACCCCCCCCGCAGCTCCCAATGGCCGGGAACAGGAAACCGTGGCCAATGGGAGCTTCGGAGGTGGTATCTGCAGGTGAGGCCAGCATGTGGCGGAGCCGCCTGCCCCATCCCGCCCCCAGGAGCCACTGCGGTACATGCTGGCTACTTCCGGGAGTGGTGTGGGGCCAGGGCAGGCAGGGAGCCTGCCTTAGCCCTGCTGCTCGCTGCTGCCACCCTGGAGCCACTCGAGGTAAGCAGCACTGGGCCGGAGCCTGCACCCCGAACACATCCTGCATCCCAACCCCCTACCCTGAGCCCCCTAACCCCCTGCCTTGAGCCCCCTCCTGCACTCTGCCCCCCTGCCCTGAGCCTCCTGTCACACCTGCACCTCTCCTGCACCCCCTGCCCTGAGCCCCCAACCCCCTGCCCTGAGCCCCTTGCTGCACCCCGCACCCCTCCTGCATGCCAACCTCCTGCCCTGAGCCCCTCTCCCCCACTCTGCACCCCCTTCTGCACCCCAACTCCCTGCCCTGAGCCCCCAACCCCCTGCTGTACCCCACACCCCTCCTGCACCCCAAGCCCCTACCCTGAGCCCCCTCCTGCACACAGCACCCCCTCCCACACCCCACACTCCCTCCCACACCCCAACCCCCTGCCCCAGCCCTACATTCATGGCCCTGCATACAGTTTCCCCACCCAGATGTGGTCCTCGGGCCAAAAAGTTTGCTCACCCCTGGTCTAAACTGTTTAGAAGGGTGCCAGGAAAAAGTAGTTTCTAATGTTCACTTACAAAGGGGAGGAACTATAAAATGTCCTGCTAACGTGCACTAAACTAGTGTCATTTTTTGTATTTCAAATGTCTATAAAAAAGCACGTTATGGCTATCTTGTGCAAATAGCAGAATCAATCTACATAATGTTATGTGAGGACATAGATTAAAATTGGAGACATGCCCTGCATTTTGGCCCCAGTTCAATAATATTTGGGTGCCTTGAACCTGACTTTCGGCCAACTGTTGTGCAGAACGCCTACAGTTCCAGGTGATTTCAAGTAGAATTATGGATACTCTGCACTTCAACAAGTCAGGTTCGAGGCATCTCAAGTAGGGTACCCAAAAATCAATGGTCAGTTTTGAGGATGTTGGTTTATTTTCTTATGAGTGTCTTCAGTGTCTTTTGCTTCAGGATACAGTACCTTGCAGGATAGGGTCCCTAAAGTGTAGAATGCAGCACCTGTGTTTGGCCACAAGAGGTTGCTACTAGAACATGGAATATAACTTTTGTTGTCTATGAATGTAAGATAACTATAGCCTTGTAGAACATTTAGTTAGATAGTTGATGCATGTTTTTAAAATAATTATGTGAGAAAAGGTACATATAGTATAAACCAGATATTTATATCCTAGTATAGATATTTTGTAGGATCTTTTATACAGTTATCATAACAATAGGATCTCTACCAACATTGTAATCAACTATCCTATATACTAAGAACTTAACTGTTGGTTATGTCCCTTGATAAGTAAATTGATCTCTTTAAACTGCAGCAGTGTGCATACAGACTTAATTTTCTTCTATGAATTTTGTCACGTGTGTCTATTTCAGCCATTTTTAGAAGAAAGTTTGCTACATTTAATTCCTACCTAAATTGTTTCATGATCAGATGAAAGCAAGTACTAAGCATCAGTTTGCTTTGCCATCCTGATAGGCAAGAGCCTCACTTTCTGTATGTGATGAATAGGCCACATAAGCTTTTCATTGTTTAAATTTCCTGTTGACAAGGTATATTGTAATGCTGATTTTGAGATGTGGCATTGGAGTTTTTAGACTTGAGTCATCCTGTCTAGACTAAACAAGTAATTAAAGAATTTTTTTTCATCCAGTTCTGAAGTCTGCATAGTTCAGGAAGAATGTTTTTTTTAGTTTTTTGATATATAATATATGAGAGAGAGAGAGACTTGAGATACTTTGGGCTAGGTCCACAAAGATTCAAGTCATGTCAAGTAAGGCACCCAAAAGTTGAGACATCCAAAATAATTGGCCGCTGTAGAAAATTTTGACATTATTGAATTAACTGTAAGGGATAGAATAGACCAATATTTTGTCTAATTTTAAAGACAGCTGTGCCCCGTGCACAAAGCTGCCTAAGTTCTGATACCACAGGGCAGCTTTGAGCCTTAGTCTCGATGGGATTCACAAACTAAATGTTCCCTCGCTTACCTTGCCATCAGGGCCTGATCCAGGAAATGAGGTCAGAGCACACCTGACATGCAAAAAGTATGGTGGTTCCAGTCTCTTATACCTAGTAGCTCAATAGATGGAATTCTCATGTGGGATACTCTGGATCAAGTCCCCACTCTGTCTGATTGGGAGCAGGGATTTGAACCTAGCTCTCCCATCTCCTTGCTGAATGTACTAATCACTGGGCTACAAGGTACCTATGGGTTTTTCTTTGTCCCTCCTGTTGAAACTGTTCCACTTTGTATAAAACACTTAAACATTGATTGCATCAGGGACTGGAATCCCGGTGAGCATGTTAACCACTGGGTTAGAGAGTCATTTTCACTTTCTCTGACCCAGACATCCCACCACCTCTTCTCAGGTCTCCCACATTCCAAGGAGGATTAAGTCACAGGGAGCTAAGTGAGAGCATCTACATGATGACTTAATGCACTTTAACTTCCTCACATTGACTTTTTGTACCTTTAGTTGATTTGTTATAACTTTCCTGAGAGGCCCTCTGTAGATAAGCCCTATTACTCCCAGTGTTGCCACTAAATGTAATGTAGACAAGAATCAACAGGAAATATGGCACTGTTTAGTGTCCTACAGCATGTGTAGCTTTTTTAAACTTCTTGCTGAAGCTTTACTTGTGTAGAGCTTACTGATTAGAAACAATGAAATGATGATTTTCACCACACCAAAGAAAGAGAACTAAAATTAGTTAATGCCAGTATTTTCCCTCAATTTATAACTCTAAAATGTTAATGAGTGGTGGTGGGAAGGAAAGGCCTGAAGATCAAATCTTTGGCTAAGTGTCTGCTCTTGAGGCAAATGTATGGGTAACTGAAAATCATACTTGTTCCAAGCTCCTTTTTTGAAGGATGAAAAAATGCAGTTGGCACAATTAGTTGCATTTCACAAGATTATGAAATACTGCAGTTTGCCTGAAGGTATAAAAATAAGTGCATTAGCATATTTCACAATATTTTGAAGAAAGTCTGACTTTTCTTTGTGTATCTATTTTAACCTGCTTATTTTCTATGTGGAATACCCTGACTACACAATGACTCAGCAGCAAGCCAACAAAACCCACAGCTACATAGTAACACATATTTGAATACAGATTGCCAATACGAAGAAAATAGTGCTCTTCTCTGACAAGCCGAGAAGGGTTTGATGCCATTTTTCTATATGTCACTTTTGTTAATGCATTCAGAGTTGGAAGGGAGTAGCATAATATGTGATACTGCATATATTATAATTCTGTATATGTGCAGTTCAAAATATGTCTATTTACTACTTAACACATCACAAAGTTGTTCAGTTCTTTTTATGTTCAACTAAAATTAGTGGCTTGTTACTTGTTACTCCTGTGTTAAATATTAGCATGAAACTTGGATACTTCTTGTTTGCGCTAAAGTAGTTACACCAAGGAAAAAATCATATATATTCATGTGTGAGTCCCCCTCCCCCTTTTCTGGAAAACCCTGTAAGGTTGCCTGCTGTGACTCAAAACCATGAGTACCAACCTCAGGGTAGACAGTTAAGAGCAAGGCCACAAACCCCAAATTAGTTGAGTTCTATATTTAGGCCTTGTTTACATGGCACAGTTTTATTGTCAAAAGGCAGTTTTTTGCTGACAAAACATGGCGGTGTACACACTACAAAGCTACTATTGGCAGCAAAACTCTGCTGTTTTGCCAACAAAATAAAACCACCTTGAGAAGAGGCATAGAGCTTTCTGAGGTAAAGTTAAAGTGGCAAAGCATCAGTGTAAATGCTGCTGTTCGTTATGTCAACATAACTGGCCTTCCCTAGTATCCCACAAGGCCCACCATCATGACTGCTCTGCTTACTCTTTTGAACTTGGCTGCCCTGCAGGCTTGCGCCCCTCACCTTTGAAAGCTCCAGGAAGCTTTGACATTCCTCAGTGTGGAGAGCTCTCAGATCTGCAGGCTGCTGAAGGAGTGAGGACACTGGGAGGAGCTGACCTTGGGGAATTAGGGAGGAGTAGAATGGCGGAGGAGTGGGGAGCTAGGAGGAGCCGGAAAGGAGCAAAGGGAAGCTAGGAAACAAGGTATGGGGAACTGAACCAGAGCCATGGCTGTGGGATGCAGTGGGAAGTTGGGAGATGCTGAAGCTGGAGAGCTGCCAGCTGTGTTGCTGGAGTAGAGACCATTGATCTGTGGCTAAGGCCTTATGTACACTGAGGCTTTGTTTTCACTGCCAAAAAGGTGTGTGTTTACAGTGACATAACTATCTCACTGTGAAATCCTAGTGGAGACAAGGCACTGTAGCTTTTACTGTGATGTAGTTAGGCAAGCTCACCTGTGAGAGGGGCATAGTGTTGACCTTGCCTTTTTATATCATGGTAAAAACTACCAAGTTGTGTCTACTAAGATTTTCCAGCAAGATAGCTAATACACGTTAATTATCTCAATGTAAAATACAAACTAAAAAGTCACCTTTTTTGACACTGAAGACAAAGTCTTAGCTTTTAACTCGACCTGCTAACTCGTACGAAAACTACAAACTGCTTTGTCTTCACTAGGATTTTAACTTGAATAAAGAACACACTTTTTGCACACTAAAGCCAAGGCATAAATGGAGAAGCAGGGTTGTGGGAGGTGCAAGAAAACAAGTACCCTGTGGCAGAGTGGATGTGTAGGTGAGTGAGTATAGAGAATGTGCGTGTAATTTAGGAGTATGTGGTCCGGTATAGAGAGGGGAAGAGTAAGAGAACCTAAGAGAGAGTATAAAAGACATTGGGGAGGGGAAAGAAAGGGAAATATTGAAATGGCACATATATGCTAGGAAGCAAACGAAATAGTGGAAATGAAGAATGGTATAAATTAAGGAAGGAGAGAGTTACTAAACAGAAGGAAAAATTGGACTGAAGGAACTACAGTAGAACCTCAAAGATATGAACAACAGAGTTACAGACTGAACGGTCAACTGGACACCATGTGGAATGGGAAGTAAGCAATCAGGCAGCAGCGGAGACAAACAAACAGTAAATACTATATTGTGTCTGTATTGCATCTTAAAAGTAGGCACATCTGCGCTGCCTGTCCCTTCCCCCTACTCGCCATGTGGAAGGCAGCCACTTATAGGTAGGAGGTGAAGACGCTGAATTTCACAGGCGCAGATGTGGAGCAGGCAGAGCAGGAGTAGTGCTGGGGACAGGTCTGCAGCTTTCCTGTAAACCGGGGCACATTCCCCCCCTCCCTGGGAAAGAAACTTCCTGAGCTCCTGCTAGAACCTGGCCTGGAGTGTTTGCGGCTGGAGCTGGAGCCCAAGCTCCTGCCTGCACGCTCAGCTCTGGAGGAGCAGCTCAGTTTTAAAGGGCCACAGCCTGCACTGGGTGCCCACTGATACCATGGTTCCCCAGGGTGCCTCACTCATCACCCTTGCAGCCAGGGGGCTAGAACCAGCTGCCTGTGCACACCCCCCATTGCCGGGCAGCCACTTACAGGTAAGAGGTGAAGATGCTGAAGTTCGCAGGCACAGCTGTGAGCCATAGGCGCCGACGCCATGGGTGTTCTGGGGCTAGAGCACCCATGGGGAAAAATTGGTGGGTGCTCTGCACTCACTGGCAGCTTCCCGCCCTAGCTCACCTCCGCTCCGCCTCCTCCCCTGAGCGCGCCACGTCCCCGCTTGTCCCCCTCGCTCCCAGTGCTTGCCGCGGCAAAACAGCTGTTTCGCGGCAGCAAGCGCTGGGAGGGAGGGAGGAGGAGGGGGAACGTGCATGCTTGGGGAAGAGCCAGGGCCGGGGCGGGGATTTGGGGAAGGAGTCCAATAGGGGCAGGGAGGGGGCGGAGTTGGGGCGGGATGTTGGGGAAAGGGTTGGAATGGGGGCGGGGCAGGGGTGGAGTCGGGGCGGGGCTGGGGCAAGCACCCACCGGCGCCGGGAAAAGTTGGCGCCTATGCTGCGAGCCCCCGCTCCGAGCAGCCTGCCCTGAGGATCATAAACGTCTTGTTCAGAGTTGCAAACATTTCAGAGTCGTGAACAATCTCCATTCCTGAGGTGTCCATAACTCTGAGGTTCTACTGTATACAGTAAAATTGGGAGGAAAGAGACAAAGGTATAATGTGATCTTGCAAGCACTTGGGCATATGTCTAAGTTTAAGCATGTGCCTAAATGCATGCAGGATCAGGGGCTTAATCCTGAGGTTAGCGTTGCATTTAATTATGGAGTTACATTTGCTTTTGACTCCTATAGAACTGCAAGAAGTATTATTAGATATATATGTTTTAAAATATTGGCTGTGCTGATAATTTTAGCTAATTGGTTGGGATACCTATTACCATGATTTGTTTGATGCATTGGTATGTGTGAAGGGCCGGCCTTATGGAAAATGGCACCCTGGGTGAGGCTGGAGGTGGAGCAGGGTTGGGGGCTGGAGCTTGGCTGGGGGCGGAGTGAGGCGGGAAAGCGGGGTCTAGGGGCAGGGGGATGGAGCAGAGGTGCCGGTGGAGTGGGTGATGGGGGTGGACTGGGGCTGGAGGCAGAGCTTGGGGTGAAGCTGGGGGTAGGCGGATGGAGCAGAGATGCAGGCAGCGCAGAGGATGGCAGCGGGGAGGGGGGGTTCTTATTGTAACACCCTCTTGACAGCATACACACCTCCCATGGTGCCAATGTTGACTACTCCTAAGGCTGGCCTTGTATATACGCATGTGTAAATATATATAGAGATAATATACTTCTTTCTTTCTGCCCAGGAATACCCCTGGAAGAGTTTAATTTCAGTGAGTTTTTTCCTTTATAAAATATTTTAAAACGGTTACAATTTGGTTAAAAAAGTATTTCTAGACTGTTCCCATCACACAATCACCGTGACAGTCTAAAAGCATATTTTGTGATCGTATCTCAACCATGTTTTTTTTTTTTTTTTTTTTTAAATTAAGCTCTGTTGTAGCTTTGAAAAGTGTCAAGCTAAGTGTTACCTGTTTGAGTCAATTTTTTTATGGTGCTTTAAATCAAAAGGTAGGGATGTTGTCTTGTGGTTAGTGGAGGGGACTGGGAGTCAGGAAGCCTGGGTTCTGTGCCAGGGTATGAAACTTGCTGTATAACTTTGGGAAAGTCACTTAATCTCCCTGTGCCTTATGCTTGATAAGTAAAATGGAGATATTTTTCAAACATTAACTAATTAAGCCTCACCACATCCCTGGGAGTTAGGAAAGAGCTTGAGATATTTGGAAGAACAATATGAAGAAAAGGTATAGAAACAGCTTGTTTATAAATTTTATTTGTTACCTGCTTAATGTTAATCCTTTATTTGTTAACTTTTAATGTCGGGTTTTTTGGAGGAGGGCTTTTTTTGTTTGTTTTTGTTTTGAATTCATTTTGGCACTTTTTAAATGTAAAATTATATTAAAATTTAGGTTTATGTCACTTGAAGCTTATTGATTATTCAAAGAACACAGCTATCAAATATATTTAGCAAACTGAATATTTCTTAATATTTTTGGCTGATATTCATATTATTTGTTTACCGGCATACTTAATTGATTTACGGTTTCTTTGATTCTCTGCATACTTAATTTCTGTCTAATTAGTTGCTCTGTTGACTTCCCACCTAATTAATTATCCACTGCTTAATCATTGATTCTGTGCATACTTAAGTGACTTATTGCTTATTTGATGCTTTACACTTAATTGACTCTTTAATTAATCGCCCTGTTGCTTCACCACCTAATTAGCACCTGGTTGATCAATTGTCAGTTGCTTACTCATCACCTAATTGTTTAAGAACTATGATCAGCACACTTATTCTTCTGCTGTCTGGACCCTGCCCTTCTCCTCTGCCCATTCTTCCTAACATTCTCCTTGTTTTCACTTCTCTACTCCAGTTTTATTGCCTTATATTTCCCCTATTAATTCACATCCTGCTTCTGCATGCTACTCTGCAGGGCCGGCTCCAGGCACCAGCTTAACAAGCAGGTGCTTGGGGCGGCCAAGGGAGAGGGGCGGCACCTGCGGCAATTCGGGGGCGGCAGGTCCCTCACTCCCTCTAGGAGCGAAGGACCTGCCGCTGAACTGCCGCCACCAATCGCGGCTTTTTTTTTTTTTTTTTTTTTTTT
>NW_020664409.1:100635794-100743720 GCF_002925995.2 Terrapene triunguis | reverse complement strand
TTTTTTTTTTTTTTTTTGCTTGGGGCGGCAGAAATGCTGGAGCAGGCCCTGCTACTCTGTGACATTTCCCCATCACCACAATCCACACTCTTCACTGCCACCCTTTCTGTCCTTTGGCTCCATATATTCCAACTTTGCCTTCACTTTACTGTGTTCATACCCCTTTTATTATATCATGTCTGATATTATCTTGTAAGCTCCTTGAGGGAGACCCTGTTTTTTTTTTATTATTGCCAGACACTTATCTCACTTTTGGGTTCTGTAAAAAATACTAATATTATCTGACTGTTTGTTTATGCACTCAGTAGTCTTCTAATAGTAGCTGGTCACTCCTCCTCTAGCACTCTTGCTGTTAAGAGCGAAAGGGGAAAAAGATGACCCCAAAAACACTTACCAGGAAAATTTAAGAAGGGATGAGGAGGCAGCAAAAAGTGGGTCAATCAGTCAGTTCTTCTCTTCACCAGCAGTTCAGGAAGGGGAGAGCAGACCAAAGGGAATCTAGGTATCAACTAGAAGATAAGACCCCAGAAAGTGAATGTCATCTGAATATTGGAGCATTCATCTCTCTCTAATGGCCACTGCATATTAACTTTTTCATTTTGTTTAATGTTCATAGATATTTTTACTCTGCATAGCATGAATCTTAAATACATATTTACATTTAGAAAGAACAGTTTTGACCTGCTGGGCAAATAATATGCTTCATCTTAAAAAACGAATACATATTAAGCAAGTAGAGTGGAGTCTATTCGACGGAGAATTTCTATCATGTACATAATATGCATTTTTAAAAATTGCTATAATATGTATGTGCCCAAGACTGCAGAGTGGCTGGGAAGGAGCCATACTGATCTTTTGAGAACACATTATGCGCTTTAAATACCTGCTTACATCCATAATATAATGAAACATAATTTTAAGAGTTTTCCTGCAACATAAGGATGTTAAAGGAGTTGTAGATGTATGCTCTGTGCATTAGTTTGAAAATAATGCAACTATCTCCAAAGACGAGATGAGAGGATGCTGTCATTACAAAAACAAACAAAAAAACCCCACACAAAGACAAAACAAACACAACCCCCCCCCCTTTCAAGTATAAAAATAATGCACACACAAGTTCAGTAGCAGAGGGGAGGCTATCCAGTTTATTGCACTGAATGCAGCGTGTATGATACTCCTGGGGGAATTCTGTGCCACTGCGCAATGCAGAATTTTGCAGAAATTAATGTTTTTTGCCCATCATTTCCTTTCCCTGACATAAATGGGCTGCAGTGCTACTGGCTACCACTAGGGGACGCTGGACCTGGGAATGCGCAGCTCACACGTAGAAGACATTGGTGGGGGGAGGGGGAAGAGTAGAGAGTTCCTGGCAGCTGCAGTTACCCACATGCCCAGAGGGAAGGAGATGGTGGCGTGCAGGAAACTTCACACAAGCCTGGGACCCAGCAGCAGGCTGTTTCTCCCTCTGGATCTCTGGGTGATAGGGGGATGGGTATCTGGGCTTAGGGGGGTGTCGTGGGTGGGCTCGGGGGAGGGAAGAGGGGGGCAGGTGTCTGGCCTGTGGGGGCCACATCTGGGCTCTGGAGGGGAGAGGGATGCTTGTCTGGTCTGGGGGGGGCGTGGCTGGACTCGGGTGGAGGGGTTGTGGGTGTTTGACCCCCTAGCTGGGCTCGGGGGGAGGGAGGGAGAGAAACAAGAACTGGGTTGTCATAGGGGTTTCTTTAACTCTCTACTCCTGTGGGAAATTTTGTGTTTGTCTTATTGCTACAGAAATACTTGTTGACAGGTAATTTGAAATAAATTACCAAAATAATTGAAACTGACGTGATTATGTAGTGTTATTTTGACAAATAAAGTTTGCAGAATTTTAAAATATTGGTGCAGAATTTTTAATTTTTTGGCTCAGAATTCCCCCAGGAGTAGTATGATTATCTGCCTTGTGGGCAGGTGGTATACATGTGCATTAGGGCCATGAGCTACTTGCACAAAGAGACTGAGTATGGGCTCTTGAGACCAGAGTGACGGAACTGGAAGAATTAAAGGAGATCGAGAAATACATAGGAGAGACTTTCTGGGACACGGTAGAGCAGACCCACCCCAATCTGGTGTTCTCTGTGCTTTTGAGGAGGATGAAAGTCTTGGAGAAGGAGAACATCAAGCTAGAGCGGAGGTAGATGATCCCATAGTTGGGATTCTCCTTGCAGATGATGTTATGGTATTCTCTTGCACTGAGGATACCTCTCCAGGGGAGGGAACCCCTGTTATTAGGAAGAGCCAGGTAATAGTAATGGGGGATTCAGTTGTTAGAACTATAGATAGTTGATTTTTGATGACCAAGATAACAACATGGTGAATTGCCTGCTGGGTGCAAAGGTTGCAGACCTCTTGAGACATCTAGACAGGCTTATGCTGGGAAGGAGCTGGTGGTCATGGTACACATAGGACCAGTGATGTAGAGAGGTAGGAGAGCGGCCCTGGAAGCCAATTTTAGGCTGCTAGCTAAGAGATTAAAGACCAGGACCTCCATAATAGCACTCTCTGAAATGCTTCCATTTCCATGCGCTGGGCCGGTTAGACAGGCAGAACTGCAGGTCTCAATGTGTGGATGAGACGATGGTGATCGGAGGAGGGATTTATGTTGATTAGGAAGTGGGGAATCTTTTGGGAAAGAGGAGCCTATACAGGAAGGCTGGGCTCCACCTAAACCCGGGGTTCCCAAACTTGGTTCGTTGCTTGTTCAAGGTAAGCCCCTGGCAGGCCATGAGACACTTTGTTTACCTGAGCGTCCGCAGGTATGGCTGCTCGCAGCTCCTAGTGGCCGCGGTTCGCCGTTCCAGGACAATGGGAGCTGTGGGAAACGGAAAACAAAGTGTCTCACGGCCTGCCAGGGGCTTACCCTGAACAAGCTGCGAGCCAAGTTTGGGAACCCCTGACCTAAACCAAAACAGAACCAGACTGCTGGCATGTAAAGTTAAAAAGGTCATAGATAGGGCCCTACCAAATTCATGGTCCATTTTGTTCAATTTCATGGTCATAGGATTTTAAAAATAGTACATTTCATGATTTCAGCTATTTAAATCTGAAATTTCACGGTGTTGTAATTGTATGGGTCGTGACCCAAAAAGGAGTTGTCGGGGGGGGTGTGTGTGTGGCAAGGTTATTGTAGGGGGAGTTGTGGTACTGCTACCCTTACTTCTGCACTGCTGCTGGCGTCGGTGCTGCCTTCAGAACAGGGCAGTTGGAGAGCAGCAGCTACTGGCTGGGAGCCCAGCTCTGAAGGCAGTGCTGCCGCCAGCAGCAGCACAGAAATAAGGATGACATGGTATGGTATTGTCACCTTTACTTCTGCACTGCTGCCTGCAGAGCTGGGCCCTCAGTCAGCAGCCGACACTCTCCGGCCCCCCAGCTCTGAAGGCAGAAGCGCAGAAATAAGGGTGGCATGGTATGGCATTGCCATCCTTACTTCTGCGCTGCTACTGGCTGGGCACTGCCTTCAGAGCTGGGCGCCTGGCCAACAGCCACCACTCTCTGGCCACCCAGCTCTGAAGGCAGTGCAGAAGTAAGGGTGGCAATAACACGATCCCCTCTAAAGTAACCTTGTGATCCCCCGCAACTCCATTTTGGGTCAGGACTCCCAATTTGATAAACTCTGGTTTCCCCCGTGAAATCGATATAGTACAGGGTAACAGCACACAAAAGACCAGATTTCATGGCGGGGAGACTAGATTTCATGGTCCATGATGCGTTTTTCATGGCCCTGAATTTGGTAGGGCCCTAGTAGTAGAGGAGTTTTTAAACTAACAGCTAGGGCAGGGGCGGGCAAACTTTTTGGCCTGAGGGCTGCATCGAGTTTCATAAATTGTACGGAGGGCCGGTTAGGGGAGGGGGGTCGTGGCCCGGCCCCCACCTCCTATCTGCCCCCCTCCCCCCGGGACTCCTGCCCCATCCAACCCCCCCTGTTTCCTGACGGCCCCTCTGGGACCCCTGCCCCATCCACCTCCCCCCCGCTCCCTGTCCCCCGACTGCCCCTGGACTCCCGCCGCCCCATCCAACCCCTCCTCTCATTCCTGACGGCCCTCCCGGGACCCCTGCCCCATTCAACCACCCCTTCTCCCTGTCCCCTACCTCCCCATCCAACCCCTCCTCCTTCCTGACTGCCCCCCGACCCCTGCCTCTATTCAACCCCTGTTCCTCCCCCGACCACCCCGACCCCTATTCACACCCCCACCCCCGACCACCACCCCGATCTCCCCTGCCCTCTATCCAACCCTCCCTGCCCCCTTACTGCGCTGCCTGGAGCACCGGTGGCTGGCGGCACTACAGCCGCGCCGCCCGGCTGGAGCCGGGCCACACTGCCACCGCCACCACACAGCACAGAGCACCGGGTCAGGCCGGGCTTTGCAGCTGCGTTGCCCCAGGAGCTCACAGCCCTGCCACCCAGAGCATTGCGCCAGCGGCGGAGTGAGCAAGCTGAGGCTGCGGGCATGGGGGAACAGCGGGGGAGGGGCCAGGGGCTAGCTTCCTGGGCCAGGAGCTTGGGGGCCTGGCACGATGTGGCCCGCGGGCTATAGTTTGCCCATCCCTGAACTAGGGGAAAGCTGACTGGTATGGAGAAGCTCATGGGGTGATCAATTGGACACAATAATACCAGGGTACAAAATAATAGTAATGATGGAGTAGGTCGCACGGGAGGAGGATGGGGAGTGGCACTGTATGTGAAAGAAAACATAGAGTCAAATATAGTAAAAATCTTAAATGAATCACACAGTACCATAGATCTTGAAAAGTGTACCAAACACCTACCAATTGGAAGGTTAGACCTACTAGTTAGAGGCAGATACAAAGGATAAGTGAGTGGGAAGAGTCCAGGGAAGTGAGTGGGAGGGGAGGTCCAGGTACATAAACCCGGTGTGACGCTCAGCTTCCCTTGCCATACAGAGCTGTTAGTTGAGGGTAAAATGCTGGGATATTTATCAGGGTGCTGTCCCTGGAATCTGTTCAGGACACCATCTTGTATCATCTTTTGACTAGCAGGTGTCTGATAAACTTGAAGTGGAATCCCTCAGTGATACTGAAAAAGAAAAGGAGCTTTTATTTCTTTTGCCCCTTGGAAAGCCTCCTTGCTGGGGTGTGTGTGTGTGTGCACGCCGTGTCCATCTGTCTATCCATCCATATCTCTCTCCTGGCTGTGATGAGATGCGGGGAAAGTGTTGTCCTTTATTTTGCTCTTCAACCTACCTAATATTGTTGTTTTCTATGAAAATACTAATTTAAAACTATAATGCAGTCCTTCTCGCAGTTGGTGATTAGCTAGTTTGGGTAAACAAAATAAAAAAAAAAATAATCTGAGTGACTAGTAGGTTTTTAAGTAAACTGCTGATGTCAGAACTGTTAATGATTCTCTCTCTATTTTACAGGAATCAATTCCATCTTCATGTGTAAACTTTGTAACTTATTTTCACCGAATCAGTCAGAACTGTTGTCTCACGTCTCTGAGAAGCATGCAGAAGATGGGATTAATGTGGATGACATTGTTATTCCTCTCAGACCACTTACGGCACCCACAAATACAAGCAAAAGTGGAGAAGGTACTGGCACAAATTGACAGGGATGCAATTTCCAATTACCAATTTAATTTTTAAAAAATAGGTGCTGTGATGACTAAACTGTGTATAGTTAGTTACATGATTTGTTTCTGTAGAGATCAGTTTTCATTACTTAAAACTGAGTTTTGTTCAGTACAAAATAGGTAGGAAAAGGGACTTGGAAAAACTTAACATGTGGTACAGGATGATTATATTGGTTTATTGATTTTAAATGTCAAGTGTTTCTGAGCCTCCTTCCTGAAGCTTTAATTTGGAGCTTTGTGACTAACATTGTCTAGCACTAACAGTGGAAACAGTTAAATTTGCCTAGACAATCAGCCAGCACATCAGAAAAAAAGAATCTACAGACTTTGCCAAGGTGGCTGATTGAATGTTGCCTCAAGATGTCTGTCTAACTCTGTGTGAGTTCCATTTCAGATATCATCACTCTATGCAAAGATGAAAATAGCATGATTCATAATTTATAATTGTGCATAGACACTAGTGCTATTAAATTAAGCCATCCAGTAGTCAAAGGTTGAATTAGTTACACAAAATAATTATCATCAGCTACCCATGGTATTAAATGTAATTTCCTCCACTGCTGAGAGTAATTGCAAATCTTTGTGATAATGTGGGGGTTAAAATAATTCAGATTTCATGATAACACGTTCTTTCTTGAGCCCTAGCGGACAACTGGTTTATATTTTTGGCTAATCCTTTATTTTACTGAACCACTAAGATTTTGTGAATACCTGGTCATGTGATTGCTAAATTCTGTCCAGAGTATATTAAAAACATATTTTAAAAAAAATACTGAAGCCAGTTTAAATAATACTTTTCATATCTATAGTATATGCATATGGTAGGTCTTCATTTACTAATTAGCAGTCTGGATTGATGGCTTTATAATTGCGTTAAATCTACACAGAGTGAAGATCTCAGGCATGCAGAATACATCTTCCTTTGTCATAGTTTTGTACCCAGTAACCCTTCACAAATTGTAGATAGTATCTCTGAACACAGTTAAACTTACGTCCATTTTACAATACATATGTATTTTTTAGTACAGTACACCTCTACCCTGATATAACGCTGTCCTCGGGAGCCAAAAAATCTTACCGCGTTATAGGTGAAACCGTGTTATATTGAACTTGCTTTGATCCACCGGACTGCACAGCCCCGCCCCCCTGGAGCACTGCTTTACCACGTTATATCCGAATTCGTGTTATATCGGGTCGCATTATATCGGGGTAGAGGTTTAGTTTTGAGTGGCAGGGACTGTCTGCATTTTGTGTCTTCTAAGGAGCTAAACACACTCTCAGTGCTTAACAAATAATACATAATAAATAAAGAGGTATCAGACTTATGCAGCTTTACTTAAGAAATGTTGCCATTACTACTTTGCATATCTAATTATGAGGAAAAGTAACAGCTGTGCTATTTTTTTAAAGTTGTCTTCTCATAAAGCTGTCTGAATAATTCTTTTCTGTTAGCCTTAATTTGCTCTATCTAGACCATATGGCTGCAGCTTTTTCAAATTACATATAACAACTCCTACCACCCATAAGACTATTTCAGTCTTCTTAAGTGAGTTCCCCACAACTTAAAAAGATTTTCAACCCATATAAGTATTTACTCCTCTACTGTAGTTAGCACAGGCTTTTTGTTGTTGTTTCCAGTAGTCTGTTGGAAAATGTAGGATATTTATAGCACTCTTCACTGGAGTGATGTAAGGGATTGTGTGGGAAATATTCCTTCATGACATTACGTTTTCCTCTCCTGTAGAGAAATGTACAGTGGACAAGGGAGTGAACACTTTTTTTTTCTTATAAAATTCTGTTCAGTAAGCCCTGATGTGCTCCTCTTCTGTGTACTTCAACCAGGTTAATACTATAACAGATGTAACTGGGTATGACCGAGGGCTGGTAATCTAGAAATGATAATCTCTTTTAAGTGCTTGTTGAGTGGTATACAACAACATTGTACTTTGCTAGACAGCATGGTCTGTATTGTAAGAATAGGAAAAAAACAAGGTTATTACAGGTACCGGAGTTGGTGAATGTTGAGGTTTTATTGAAGCCCTTTTAGGAGTTCTATCTGAGGAATAATTAATGTTTTTGTAGCATTATGAAACTGTAAAATACTAGGTAAGTGCTAAATATTATTATTGTTGTTACTCCCTATCTCAATTTTACCAGATATACATGCTTTTAGTAGTTAGATCATGCTGCCTTCAACAATTGGTTAATCTTAACCATTTTTGTTATCTTCAGTAATACTGATTTTGACAAAGTGTATTGGGACTCAGTTGCTATTGATAATACAGATTACTCATAAATATTGCTGTGTCCAACACTGAAGTACAGACATCTCTGATATGGAAAATGGCAGCCATTTAAGTAAGCCTGCATGACAGATTAGGATACACTGCTTCTTTTGAATGCAACACCCTCTCTAAACTTATCTTTAAGGCCACCATCTTCTGCTCTATGGGAGAGGTATCATGTAAGTATTTTGTATCACGCCTGGTGATATGGGGCCTCTGTTCTGCAAATATAAATATTGTAAGAAGATAAGCTTTTCCAATTGAAACTCCGGGGGGAATTTAGATGAGGCAGAACACATACTGCCCACATTGGAATTTGGCCAGGATTCTTGAGTTAACACTAATAAACTTACAAAAAGTGCAGTGCGATCTTCTTCTAGCAAAAGGTCAGGGCCTCTTATTTTTTGTCTCATTTGAAAGACTCCCTCTGCCCTTCTAACACCATGCTGAGGTGTTTGTTCATACCAACTCAAGAAAGAATGCCATCTGATGAATCACCACGATCGTTTTCTATACTACCTAACCCTGTTTAGGCTGATATCCTTGAACTGCCACTGCATCAATATGGTTGGTGGTATAAGGGGATGCAGGGTCAGATTGTCACTACATAATCTACATATTACATAGGATTGAAAGAGGGGTGAGAGGTAAAGAGACAGAAGGAATGAAGAATAAACTGATGCATCTAAAATGCACAGTCTTTTAATCCATTCATTAAACTGTCCCACTCAGAACAAAAAAAACAAAAAACTTTTCTCCCAAGGCTTCTGCTCTTTGGTGCACAACTGATTTTTGGTTAAACTTTCTTGTTAAGTTGTATGGTACCATGTAATTCTGTGCTAAAATAATACATGTCTATATACAAATTGCCACATATATGTAGTATAAAGAGGTTGGTACATCCAAAATATTTCACTATTGAGTGGGTTGGGGGTAGGAACAGGGCTAGTCTTGGAGATAGTCAAGAGGGCACGTTGGTGTCTCTTTGGATCATTTACCACAATACAACACAAATACTTCCTGGAATTTTTACAGTGTTCTGTATAATTTGAGTCTGTACTAGGGAAACTTCAAGGGAATAATTTAAAAATATTTTTTCTGAACAATAACACAAGGGGCTCATCAATAGTAATCTTTTGGACAGCACTGTACACATGTTCTGAATTTTTTCAGACAATTGATCATTAAATTGACTCATTTTAAGAAGCCTGTGTGAATAATTGCTAGGAAACAGCAGTCTAAAAATAGTTTTATGTGGTTTATTCCATTAGTCTCTTTTTAAGTGTCATCTTTTTATTTATTTTTTTGGTCTGTGGGGATTTAATTATATATCATGGACTGTCTTCCCAACATGTTCTCATCTGCATCCAATACTGATCAGCATGAAGATTGCTCTGGAGAAGCTTGTGGCGTAGGGTAGAAATCATCAGAAATAGCTATGGATTTTTAATGAGATATTATTGGGGGTATTTTAAGGGATGCCATTGTCTTGATTTTTAAAAAAAAAATACTAATTTAAAAATGTTCCAAATTCTCCTTGAACACTCTTTAAATAATATGTCCTGATTTTAAATAAATAAAATGTTAAATGATCTCTCTGTTCCCCTGTTGATGTTAAGTATCTTTTACGGCAAAGGTTAAAACTTGACTGACTGTTATGCTGGTGGTAGAATGCAGCTGACTCTATATAAAGTGATGTCAAATGCACAAAAGAAAAAGATTTTCTATTTTTTTAATTTGTTATAGCAATGTTGGTGTAGGTGCAACATTATGAATGGTAAAGGGCCAGTGTGGTCAGAGAGACATTTGGAATTTTTGTCTAAGTGACAGCAGCATTATTCAACGTCACGCTTAGACAAAGATAACTCATACTGGATAACTTTTTGAAATACAGCCTTTTTAGGAAACAGGGAAGGGAGAAGGGGAAAGCTCTTACAGACATCTAAAGCCTCTCAAATTTTCCAGGTAATGATTAATTCATTTAAACCAAAATCTGTGTCAGCCCTCACATTCCAGGGTATTCTGCCACCAAGAAATTATCAACAGCCCCATAAAAATATTTGGGAATCTCTGCAAATCGAGCCCCATCTCCCTTGATGGGGAAGGGACGTTGAAGCCTCATTTGCAGGGAGAGTGCTTGACCTTACCCACAAACCCCTTGTCTCATGCATCAAATCATTACCTTAAAGGCAGTCCTGCATTCCAGAGGCAGGAACTACTACCAGAGCTCTAAAGAGTTAGACTACTTAGTATCATTTTTTAAAAGTAAATGTAAATTTAAAGAAAGCAGAGAGAATAAAATACATCTCTTAAAATATTAGTCGTCCAAGAAGAGTTGCCCCTCTTTCACCTACTGCTTGTCTCACTTGATTTCTTTTTGGATAACATGCTTAATAAGGTTTTGTATAATATCCTGAAGGTGGTGACTGTTATGGAAGAACAGTAAAAGCCTTATGGAAAGAGAGAAATGTAGCTTTATTAACATATTAAATCTCTACACTTACTTGTTCCATAGTAATTTAAGCTTTATCCAAATCTATATTCAGTGTGTTAGGTTTGACACATTAGGCCCATGAAGACCTTTTTAACAATAGATACAAGGAGAAATCTTTTTTTTTTTTTTTTTTTTGGTGGCACGCTAACTTATTTAACTCAAGGGGCCAAATACTGATTGCTACACTTGTCTCAACTGACATGACCATTAAAGCTTGTGTGTGGAGGTACACGGAAAATGCTGAGGGCCTCCAAACTGCCTGTCTTTTCTTGACTGGTCATTTTTAATTATTGGAAAAGCTATATTTTCACTTGATTTGGATAACCTAAACCTTCAGAACACTGACGGTCAAGAGCTGTTGAAGGTAATGTGCAAGAGTAATTTTTTGCCCTATTTACAATGAGGTTTTCTGGGCTGTGCTTAACAGCTGATGCTTAAAGTGCTTAGGTACTCAGTGAAAACTTTACTGCATTCCTTAAACAGTCAAAACTGCAACTAAACACAATGTTTTCCTCTTCCTTTGAAAACAGTAAAATGATTACTGCTATTCTGTATTTCCTTCTTGCTCTTTTTTGGATTTTGAATAAGATGCCTCCTTGTCCTTCCATATTTTCTTTTGTTCTTTCTTTCCCTCTTCTCTTCTCCCACTCCCTCCCATTCTCTGTGAGTTTGTTTATTAATTATTTTTCAGATGGCCTAGATTAGCCTATTTCATGAGGTTTTTGCCCCATGTATTTGAAAATCATCATGACTGTCCTTTTAGCATCTCCTTTTTATGTCATTTAAGAATTTTACATTTACATGTCAGTCTCAATTTTTCACATAGAGGAAGGGCTATTGGCTTAAACAAGTACTTGATAAAGAGTTTAGATGACAATCTTAGTTATTAATACCATTTTGTGAAAGTTCTTGGAAGGAGAGCAGTGGAAATCAAAATTTCTCTATAATGAGCTCAGTTCAGATTTAACCTTTGGAATGTATTTTAGCTTGAACGATACTCTAAATGTCCTAATTAAAACCATTGGAACTGCAGCAACTAATTTACTACTTCGCACTTCTCCTGCAACCACAAAGCTTTTATTTTATGGCTTTTCCCTCTGATTTGGTTATGTACAGCTTCAAAGTAGAGGTGGAAAGAGAAATAGCAGTAGATGTGTAAAATTCCAAGCAGAATAATCTAACAGATTATTCCTTTTTTTTCCTTCCCCACAACAGCATGAAGAGAATAGCAAGATTTTTGAAACATATCTAACTTTAGAGACTTAGAATTAAGGAACCTCTCCAGTATTGCCTCCATAAATGTATCTAAAATCCTTCATGCATCTTTTTTGTTTGCTTGCTTTCCCTGAACACTTAAAGTAAGATTATTGGCACAATATAAGATTTTTTGGGGTGCTGGTTCATTGTTCTCTTATCTGTGATATTTTAAAGATCACTGGCTGTGCTTTTATGCTCCCTTTATTGCATTTGTCACAAGTCAAAGTTACTGTGTGCTATAATAAAACTCCGAATACTCATCTAACCCTTCCATTAATTCCAGAGTGCTGAAGAAGGCTCCACTTGTTGTAATGTTGTTTCTAAATGGCACAAGGTGAACTCTTCCAGACACACTCTGATTTTTCTCTAACTCCCAAGAACCTTTCTTGTCTGGTCCATGAATCCTGCTGAGAAGTACAGTAGATAGAGGATTTTTTTGAGTCTGATTCTTTCCCAGATGCTCCTTTCCTTATATCCAAAGTCCTCTCAAGATTCAGATGGGATATAACACCCTATCATATGCCCCTCCTCTCTGTTAGCATCATTGTGGGTAATCTCCCCTAGTGTCAAGCTAGCCCCACTGTTCTGGGAAAAGAAATCGACAACCTAAAAATATAAGTGCTGCCATACTGGGTCAGATCATGGTCCATCTTGCCCAGTATCCTGTCTCCAACAGTGGTCTCTACCATAGCTTCAAGGGGAATGTACAGAACAGGATAATAAGGGAATGCTTCACCACTGTCTTCCACTCCTCCAGGGAGTCAGAGGTTTAGAGTTGCCCTGAGAATGGGATTGCTTTGCTGACCATGTTGGCTAATTGACCCATCCTCCGTGAATTTAGCTATGCTTAGTTTTTTAACCCAGTTATACTTTTGGCCATCACAGTATCCCATGGCAATGAGTTCCACAGGTTAGTTGTGTGTTGTGTAAATAAGTACTTCCTCTTGTTTGTATTAAACTTGCTGCCTATTAATTTCATTGGGTGACCCCTGGTTTTTGTATTGTGGAAAAAAGGGTAAATAACATTTCTATATTAACTTTTTCCACATCATTCATGATTTTACAGAACTCTGTTGTATCCACCCTTGAATTTTGACTTTTCTAAGATGAACAGCACTAATCCTTTTAGTATCTCTTCGTGTGGAAGCCTTTCCTTCCCCTTAGCCCTCTTTGTTGCCCTTCTGTGAACCTTTTCCAGTTATACTATATCCTTTTTGAGATGGGGTGACCAGAACTGGACACAGTATTCAAGGTATGGGCGCACTGTTGATTTATCTAGTGGCATTATGATATTTTCTGTTTTCTATCTATCCCTTTCCTAGTAGTTGCTAGCATTCTCTTAGCTTTTTTAACTGCTACTTTTTTGACACTGTAGATATGTATTCAGAGAACTGTCCACGATGACTTCAAGATCTTTCTTGAGTGGCAACATCTAATTTAGACCCCATTGTTTTGTATGTATAGTTGGGATTATTTTGTCCAACGTGCATTACTTGCACTTATCAACATTGCATTTCATCTACATTTTGTTGCCCAGTCGCCCGGTTTTGTTAAATACCTTTTTAACTCTTTTTTGTCAGCTTTGGCCTTAACTATCTTGAATAATTTTGTACTGCTGCAAGCTTTGCCAATTCACTGTTTACCTCCATTTCCAGACCATTAGTGAATATGTTGAAGAGGACTGGTTCCAGTATAGATCCTTGGGGGACCCCACTGTTCACCTCTCTCCATTGTGAAAGCCAATCATTTATTCCTACCCTTTGTTTCCTATCTTTCAACCTTGAGAGGAGCTTCCCTGTTATCCCATGACTGCTTAGTTTGCTTAAGAGTCTTTGGTGAGGGACCTTGTCAAAGACTTTCTGAAAATCCGAGTACACTGTATCGACTGTATGACCCTTATCCACCTGTTTGTTGACACCTTCAAAGAATTTTAATAGATCAATGAGGCATAGCTTCCCTTTACAGAGGCCGTGTTGACTCTTCTTCAACAAAACATGTTGATCTGTGTTGATTATACAAGAATGAATTGATAATTCTTTTATTTACTATAGTTTCAGCTAACTTGCCTGGTACTGAAGTTAAGCTCACCAGCCTGTAATCATCAGGGTCTCCTCTGGAGACCTTTTAAAAAAATCAGGGTGCCTGCTAAACCCAGGGTTGTGAGTTCAGTCCTTGAGGGGGCCACTTAGGGATCTGGGGCAAAATCAGTACTTGGTCCTGCTAGTGAAGGTAGGGGGCTGGACTCGATGACCTTTCAAGGTCCCTTCCAGTTCTAGGAGATGGGATATCTCCTAGTTTAATTAGGTAAAATTTCCTAATGAGGATATGGGTGCTTCTGATGTGGTCAGACTATAAGAGGATGGCTCCAAATGTCCTCTTGAGGTAACCAGAGTGGTGAAGAAAGCCAAGTAGTAAATATGATTTCAGCAAGAGGAAGGGTTCCTTTTATTTCTCGCTCTTTTCCAGTGCTAATACTTCTCATTCATGTATCTAACTTCAAAAATAAAAAGGTACTCAGGAAGCCTAAATTATATAGTAGTTATTTAGCTTTGTGAAGGGCTTCTGGTTTTAACATTTTCCAGTGTTTGCTAAGAAAAGAGTATTTAAATGGGGGAGAGGGGGAAATAAATTTTAATCTCCTTGCCAACAAGATTTTTTTTTTTTACTTCTTCCATGCACGTTTGGTAATAATTATGAATCATGAGAGTAATTAAAGAATAGTTGTGCAATTTATTATAAAGCAATAAGCTTTTTATAAAAAAAAATTGACTTACAGTTAAGCAGCCTTTCTTTTTCTGAACATTTTTCAAAGAATTTACTTAAGCAATTTCTTTGAACATAAATATAAATTAAAATGAGATTTAGGCAAGGACTAGAACTTGTGATCTGTGAAGTGCCAGTCAGAAAACACAGAGCAGAACAACTTTCTAGAAGGAATGTACACACTGATAAAATAACATGCTGCAATTTAAAAGAGAGCCTACATTTTAATTTTTGAAATGTATAGTAATTTGAATTTGGTATCAAGAATACAAAGTGTTATTGCTTTGCAGCTGGCAGATATACCATCAAATGTCACTCCTTAAAAAAGAAAAGTCTGAGTGTGAAACTTTAACTGTGCTTTCACATTTCAAAGGGAGAAGCTCTTGAACTTTATTTAGCATTTTCCATTTTCAAGGAGCTGTACAGACATTAATTAATCCTCCCAATAACCCTGCAAAATTGCATTACAGCTTCTTTTCAATTTTCCTATATAGAGCTTCTTGTAGTGAAGAGAAAAAGGGGCAGGCCAAAAGGGTCAACTAAGAAGTTCTGCGCAGATGAAGAATCAGCAGAAAACAGTAACTGCATTCCAAGCGAGGAAACACAACAAGGACCAGAGGAAGGAACAGAATTGGCTGAAGTTTTACCAGGCAACTTGGAATGCCGGAAATGTAGTCGGAAGTTCTCTAACCCACGTCAGCTAAGAAAACACATCTGCATCATTGTTTCAAATGAAGGAGAGGAAGAAGGAGATCCAGGTAAGCAAATGTCTTACAAAAGGACATGTAACCATGTGGACCAATCTTCTTCCCTTTGAATATGATATGGTAGACTGTATTGTTTTTAAATTAGAGTGGAATACTGGGTTTAGATTTTGTTTTCCATTTAGACTTATATCTACTTGATAATCCCTTCAAGTCATTATGTGGTGGGCACCTGCTGATGATGACTGAAGCAGAGATTCTTCTTCAAGTGCTTGCACATGTCCATTCCACCTAAGGTGTATGCTCCAGTGCACTGTAGCTGGAGAAGGTTTTCCCATAGTGGTAGCTATCGGGGTGGCACCTGCACCCTCTGCATGCTTGTGCTGCTAACTGAGGGCAAAAAGGGAAAGAGCCATCCTGATTCCCTCAGCTCCTTCTCATCACCCATGATTGGTGGTTGGAGTCTGTGTGTATACTTGCTGCACTCTTTTGTCTGTCTTCTTTTAAAGAAAGTTTTTCTACCCCTTAGTGTACATATTTGTTAGTCAGTGAATTATTGTGATAGCAGTACTCATTTTAGACATTTGTTTCAAATTTTATATATATATATATATTTTTTGGCTTTAAGCTTGGTACCAGGCTCGTCTTTGTCCCTGGGATTTAAGTGCTGTTCTGGTGTAACAAATTTATGCCAGTCATTCTAGCTGTTTAAAGGGTTTAGGAGAGGGTCGCATAAGGCATAAGTACCCTTTCTATAGAGGGTTTAAGACCAGGTCTAAGAAGTTGAGTGAAATTCGACTTTGGCATCTCCTGATGGAGGCAGCTTTGCATCCCCACTTGGAACCCAGCCGCTCAGTAGCAGGGGTTCAGACTCCATCTCAGAGTGCACTATCAGACTCGGTGGGCTCACTTATCAGAGGGAGCTAGAGAGAAGATGTGATCCTTTTCCAGTTTCATGAAATGCCAGAAGTCCACCTCTTCTTTGAGTCTCCATTAGGCACCTCGCTCTCAAAGAAGAAATCTGGTACTGAGGATAGAGCTAAATCAGACCCAGCCAGCCGCTCCCTGGTACTATATTCATCATCTAGCAGTGTAGAGGTGTAGTTTCCGGCACCTCTTTCGGTATCATTGAGACACACTATATTGCCAGAACCTTCTACAGCTTCAGCTTAGTCTGTGATACACTCTATGCTCTCGGTACCAACAACTCTTGAGTCTTACATGGTGACTGGGGACCGCCTTTGACTCTTGGTTCAGGATTCATTGCTGATGCAGGAGGAGGTTCATGCCCCTGTCCCTGTTGTACAAGCCCCGTTACTGGGATAATCTTTGGCACCCACACTTTCAGTGCCATGAGGGTCTGGGCGCTTGCTGGATGCTCTGTGGTGCAGCAAGGCAGATGTACGGTATCTACTGGAGGCTTCTCATAGAAGTGTCTGTGACAGGTTGGATCACAGAAATCCCCTTGGGAGCTGCCACCTAATGTACCAAGACTACTTCTATTCCTGTTTTCCCTGCCAGCTCAGGACTCCAGCACCCTGTCTTGCTGAGCCAGACACTCCCGTCTGCTCCAACACAGACCCAGGGTCTGAATTGCTTGCCCCAAAGCTGCAGGTTTACCTGAAAACAGCTCACAGAAGTGTGCTTGTCTTTAGCACTCAGATGCCCAACTCCCAATGGGGTCTAAACCCAAATGAATCCGTTTTACCCTGTATAAAGCTTATGCAGGGTAAACTCATAAATTGTTCGCCCTCTATAACACTGATAGAGAGATATGCACAGTTGTTTGCTCCCCCGGGTATTAATACATACTCTGAGTTAATTACTAAGTAGAAAGTGATTTTATTAAATACAGAAAGTAGGATTTAAGTGATTCCAAGTAGTAACAGACAGAACAAAGTAAGTCACCAAACAAAATAAAATAAAATGCGCAAATCTATGTCTAATCAAACTGAGTACAGATAATCTCACCCTCAGAGATGCTTCAGTAAGCTTTTTCTCAGACTGGACACCTTCCAGGCCTGGGCACAATTCTTTCCCCTGGTACAGCTCTTGTTCCAGCTCAGGTGATAGCTAGGGGCTTCTTCATGATGGCTCCTCTCTCCCTCTGTTCTCTTCCACCCCTTTATATATCTTTTGCATAAGGCGGGAACCCTTTGTCCCTCTGGGTTTCCACACCCTCCCCCCCACTGGAAAAGCACCAGGTTAAAGATGGATTCCAGGTCAGGTGACATGATCACATGTCACTACAAGACTTCATTACCCACTTGCCAGCACACACACATACAGGAAGACTAACAGGTAAACACAGCCATCTGCAGACAATGGTCCTGGTTAATGGGAGTCATCAAGATTCCAAACCACTATTAATGGCCCACACTTTGCATAATTACAATAGGCCCTCAGAGTTATATTTCATATTTCTAGTTTTAGATACAAGAGTGGTACATTTATACAAATAGGATGATCACACTCAGTAGATTATAAGCTTTGTAATGATACCTTACAAGAGACTTTTTGCATGAAGCATATTCCAGTTACATTATATTCACTTATATTTTTATAAAACTATTCCAGTTACATTATATTCACTTCTTATTATGTTTTTATAAAACCATATAGACTGCACAACGTCACAGTGTCCACATCTCGTTGGTCGGTTTAAGTCCTGGTCCCTTGCCACTCCACCTGATACCGTACCACCTTGGCCTTTGGACTATGCTTACTCCTCTTCAGTCAGCGGTGGGATTTATGCATCAGGAGCCCATTAAAGAAGGTCTACAGCCTCTCCTCTTACCTCTTTATGCAAGTCAAGATCTCAGTACTGTCATTCTTATAGGAGCAAGCCCAGGAACAGGATGCATTGGTGTTGGGACCTGGTACTATATCAAGTCCAACAGTGACTCTTTTGGACTCCTTGGAGATTTTCTCTGGACTTTAGGTCCTCATTGTGTAGATTGCAGACATTTTATAGAACAAAGTATGGAACACGAAGCGCCTCTTGTGATAAATCGTATAGATTTCCAGAAGGCTTTTGACAGTGCACTACGAGAAAGTCTTGGAAGAATTGGGGCATATTATGGAATACTTGCAAAAATAATGATCATAATCAAGAATATATGATAATGCTGCATGTGCAGTCAGAGATGGTGACAGCATCACCTAATGGTTTGCAGTGACAAGTGGACTAAGGCCAAGGGTGTATTATGTCCCCAATATTGTTTGGACTGGTCATTGACTATAGCATGAGGAAAATAACTGCAGAAGGCAACCAAGGAATTTTATGGACAAATGATAAAGTACATTTGGATGACCTGATTTTTGCTGATGACATTGTCTTGCTTAGTTCAACACATTGCTTAATGGAAGAAAAGACACCGCATATACAGCAAAATAAGTAGGTTTGTTCATCAACAATGGAAAGACAAAATGTATGGCTATCAATGTCCCAAAAGTAACCATTAGTGTGGCTGAAGAAACACTCAATGAAGTAAGTAATTTTCTCTATGTAAGGAGTGAGATGTACATTGACAGCGACGTCACACTAGAGTCAAGCAATGAACATCAAAAACAGCGAACAACTTCCATAAACTTGAGAAGATTTGGAAAAGTAGCATGATTGGCACTGGCACAAAAATATGATTTTTTTTTTTTTTTTTTTTAACACCAGCATCATGTCTGCCCCCCTTTATGGAGCAGAGTAAAGAAAATCTGCAAAAGAAATTGACGAGAAGATCAACTCACTCCAAAGTAAATGTCTGCGGAAGATCTTCAGAGACTATTGGAAAGAGTTTCTTTCAACGTCAGAAATTCTAAGTTGAGCAAACCTATCTAAAGCATCAAATGTGGTAAGAAGACATCAGAGGACGTAATTAGGATGCATTTTAAGGGTGCCACCAACACGACTTCACCCTAGAGAAACGTTACACAGAACAATAGAGAAAGAAGCCAGATCCATCAACATGACACTCAGAAGCCTGAACAGATTGGCAAAAGATGAAAATAAATGGCAGAAACTGGTGGACACCCTATGCATCTATGGTATAGGAGGGTAAAGAAGAAGGTGCGGCAGTCCTAATTAGCATGCACTAGCTTACTATGTGTAAGTTCTATGTGTAACCATTTCAATTTTATATGGCAGTTCGAAATTTCGCTATTAGTCTTAAAAATTAAAAGCACCAAGAAATTTAAAAAGCCACAAAACACTAGCTGAGAACTTACGCACACACACAAGCCAGGAAATTCAGTTATGGTTTCCACAGCAACTGTAACTCTACCACATTGTGTAATTTATTAAGGCTTAAATTAAAAAGTGTATTCAGCAATATTAAAAACCCTACATACACTCTCTGGTGCCAAATTATGATTGCTGTGGCAACCATGTCTTTAAGCTTCTGTGTATGGAATGGTATAATGCTATTCTACTTTTAGTTGATAATTTCAGCTGTTCTTTCTATGAAAATAAGCTCATGATTATAAAGTGCACTTACTGGTTAAAAGAGTGGTAAAGCTAACATATACCTTTTCGTATGATTCCTAGGTTGAAACTGGGTAATAACACATTATTCACTTACTTACTGAGGAAAAATTAGTTTGGTTAAAATATGATTAAGGGGGTTATGATAAATTTACAAATATTTAAAATGTGTAAACTCAGCTGTGATAGGCATTATTGAAGTAAAAGGGAAAATATCAAGAAACTTCTAGACAGTAAGATGCATTAGGCTGTGGAGCAGTCTCTTGAGTGAGATGTCTGAAGCCCTATCATATGGGACGTTTAAAACTAAACTTGACAAAACACTGCCAAATTGTACTGGAGTCAATCCTATGCATTGTTCACAAGGAAATGAACTGAGAGACCTAACAGGTCTCTATCATTTCTCACTTCTATAATTCTGTGACTTAGCTGGACCTCTCAAAAATCTCTTGAATCCCTGCCATTGTTTCACAGCTGATGATCATGTGGTCACCAGAAGCTTTGGTGGTGCAATAACATTGCCAACAATGGACATAGACCGAATATCCAGTCAGGCCACGTTAAGGCCTAGCTAGAGATTGATCTGGGTGGTGCTTTATCTGCAAGGAGGCTACATTCCTTTGCATTTGCGATGATGATGATTGTTTCAGGTGGGAACAGCCACTCTCCTCTCTCCCCCCAGCAGGAACACAGCTGCAGAAGCAGGGTCTTACTCCATGTGACCCTGTACATGGCCAGCACCAGCAGCGAAACAGCAGAGAATCCCGCGAGCCCTTAAAGGAGCGGAGTCCCTGCTCCCCCAGCCACTTTTCTCCCCTTGGCAGGGACACAGCTCCAGCAACAGCAGCTGGGTCCAGCTCCAGCTGGCCCTTCACGCAGCCCACACTTGGGGGAAAGACGGGGAGAACCTTCAGACACTTCTCACTTTTCAGAAAATTTGTGTCAATTCTCAAAAGGTTCAGTGAGGCTGTGATTCCCCTTCCTGTCCCTCTCTCAGCTCAGGAGCCACCACTGGGAAAGAGGTTGCCCATGGGCTCTGTTCTTCTACAAGGAAGCAGTCCCAGCCCTGCTCCTCCAGTCTTCACTGCCACCCACTTTTCAGTTCTGGCTCAGACAAGACTAAATGGTAGGTGCTACTTCTCTTCCTCTCTCCTCTCCACCTCCCTCCCAAAGCAGGTAAGAGTAACAGTGGCGTCATGATAACAGAGACAGCTTATTTCAAGGAAGTGGATCTGTGAAGCCGTTTACACTTCCTCTTGAGGGGGTCAGACCTACCATTTATTACTATTTCTACTGCTGCTCTACCATGCTTCCAGCACACATACCAGTACTCCAGGAACATACTGTTCCAGGTCCACCCATTCCCAGGACTCAGCCAGGTTACAGCTCCAAAAGATATCCAACCAGACCTGCCTTTCCCAGGGCATATGGCAAATGACGTAACTATTCTTCCACTTGGAACATCCAATGGCAACATTTACTTCATCTCCTATCACAATTCAAATTGGGAGGAACTGTCCAAGAAAACAGAAAAAGCAGAAATAAGAAACCAGATTCTGACACTTTGGTTTACTTCCCCAGAACTGAAGAAGATCTTTCTGAGGCTTGAAAACTTGTGCCTTCCACCAGCAGAAGTTGGTCCAATAAAAGATATTACTTCACCTTCCTGGTGTGTCTCAGACCAGATTCTAGACATCTAACATCTGTACACACTGCACAGGTCCACTAGGTAGGCACAGGTCAGAAGCAGACAGCAGAAAGTATCACAAACTAAAGTTGGTGCTGATTAATGCAAGATCTGCTGCTAAGAAACAAAAACCAACACACAACATCATCAGTTATGAAGTGCCTGATATAGTCTGCATCCCTGAGACCTGGCTAGATGATCCTGCAAACACTGTGCTAGCCCACCTCGTCTCCCCAAGGTACTCCATACACCACAGACCCAGACAAGCAGGTGGTACTGCATTCATCTCTGCAAACATCAAATGTAAGAGAGATGCCTCAGGTAAGACATTTTCATTCTACTAACAGTGGAAACCAGAGCCAATGCCAACACAGATTTTTATGATTATTTATAGGCCACTACAGACAAAAGGATACAGAAAAGTGCTCACTGACACTTTTGTCAGTAATGGTGGTGAAATACCCCAGACTCATTGTCCTGGGAGATTTCACAATTCAAATCGACTTGGCTACAAATGCAAAAACCCATCTCTTCACTTTCTTCCCTAGAACTTTCACAGATTATCTCTGGTTCACTCACCACAGCGGCTGATTCCTTGGACCTGATCTTAGGCCTAGATATCAAGATAAAGGACATTACAATCCAGTCACTGTCTTGTCAGACCGTCACCTCATTAAGGCAGTGGTCAGAGACCTTCCAGCACTCAGGCAGCAATAAAAACCAGTGATCCTGATTTGACCATGAAGACTCATGGATTCCAACAAATTCCAAAGCCTGCTAAAAGGACAACAGCACCCCACCCAGAGGACGAGGAGTCTGAGAATCGGTGAATCATTGTCATTCTACATTGGCCTCAGCCATTGGCACACTTGCCCCTAAACAGTCCCTTCCTTCCCATCACCCACACAGAACTTCTTGGTTTTCTGACAGTCTGCACTGGCTGAAGAGAGGATGTGGAAACTTGAGTGCTGATGGCAGAAAACAAAGGCCGATTTAGACAGGATGAAACATAATAAATTCTTCAGAGCCTATGGTCAGGCTGTATTACCAGACAAAAATACCTTCCTATGAGCCTCCACTGGGGCGGCCAAATCCTGCATCAAGGAGCTATCAAAGGTGGTAAATTGCTTCATCAGTCCCAAGTGCCTACAACCTGCATCAGAGCCAAGCACTACACACTGTGAACTATCCTACTTTGCTGAAAGGATCACACATTTGGGAAGCCTTCTGAAACAGCATGGATCCACTCCACCTGCACCCACCAATCCACAGCTCACCTGCATTTCCCAGAGTTCACTTATCAAGAAATTTTGAATACCCTAAAAAAGTCCAAACCCAAAATTTATGAATCCAGCTCATTCTCTTCTTGGTTTGTGAGAGAGTCATGAATACCAAAGTAAGCTTCTCTTAAACCAAAAAATAAGTATCTATGCAGGAGGCTGTACTAGTTTAAATAAATCAGATTAAAATTCAACTTAAGTTAAACAGGTACAATTTTCTTATGTAGACAGGGGATAACATTTTTCAAAGATTCTAAGTCACTTAGGAGCCTAAATCGTTTTTGAAAACTACTTGCTATCTTAAGTCACTTCGGTGCTTTTTAAAAAGTTTACTTATGACTGTCAATAAGTAATTCTCACTTCTCACTCAAATGGGTGTTTTATGCAAATGTAATCCCGTTGGTGTTTAGAGAGCACGGCTCCTTTAAAAACCTTCCTCAGGAAGAGGAAGTGCTGGTTGTTTTGGGGGGAGGAGAGTTGAAGTAGGGGGAGTAACTGGGGCAGGTGTGTGTCTGTAGCTCCAAACAAGAGGTCTACAGCAAGCAGGCCCATCTGTAGCAAAGCAGCTGAGCCAGCCCAAAGCCCAGGAAGGACGGAGCAGTCGACCCAGGACAGGAGCCAGGAGGAGCACTGTGCCAGGAAGGAATCACCTGAGATGGACAAACTGGAGCCGGACCCAGTATCACAGTTACCCAGAGCTGTATGGGGCTGAGAGTACTGGGTCTTGTGACTGCGTTGGGAGTAAGGAGGGAGGCTGTAGTTAGCTAAGTGGGGAGATTGTCCCTTTGTGAGTTTGCAGATTGTGGCAGAAAAGGGCACCCAAGGGGTTTGCTGGGGAAAGTATCTTGGCGCTGAAGACGACCAGGTGCTGAAGACTCACTACCAGACTGGAACTCTGCCCAGGATTCCTAAACTCTGAGTCTAGATGCATTGCTTGGTGTCTGTCCTTTTATACTGTGCCAGGCACATGGGTCTCTGTGTTGGATGTAACCTTTGTTTTATTGCCCCCCCTCTTTCTCCCCCCCCAGTCTTCTCTCCCTGTTGTTTTTCTACATTCATCCCTCTGATATTTGTGTGTGTGTGTGTGTGTGTGTGTGAGTTTAGTCCCGGGGGTTAGAAAAGGTGCTCTTGGGGTGGAAAGGAGTTTACCTGCTGTGTTTCTGCATGTGCCTTTATTTGGCCAGAGCTGCCCTACAGAGCAGACTCCATTTTGGTCACAAAAACGCTATAGCAGGCATGGCCAAACTGTGGCTTGTGAAGCCGCCTGTGGCTCTTTTACAGTTAAAGTGCAGCTCGCAGAGCCTCCCACGCACCCCACCCCATTCTTCACCTACCAGACTGGGTTGGGGGGGAGCTTGGAGCTTCTGCCCTCCGGCAGGGTGGTGGGACTAGGATCTTCTGCCCTGTGGTGGGACTAGGGCTTTAGCCCCACTGGGAGCATCGGGGCAGAAGCCGCATGCCCCGGCAGGCACCGCCCTGTGGGGCAGGTTGTGCATGTCTTGCAGCTCTCAAATTCCTGAAGATTATTGTATGCGGCTCGGAGGGTCAGTAAATTTGGCCACTCCTGTGTTATACTTACACAAGTAATTACTGATTTCACATAATATTTTTGCATGGCCAGTTTTGAAAATTTACAAGAGGAATTTCCCCCTCCTCTTGGATCAGTGCAACACCTGCATCCTGTAGACCCCTTGCGTGGCCAATGGCTCCTTGGGCATGATTAACAGCTGGTGTCACTTAGAGCAGCCCTGAGGTTGCTCTCAACTATGCCAGACCCAGAGTAGAACTAGCCACAGCTGGAACCCTGGCTCCCTCCCCACACTGTACTTACTGGAGAAGGGAGCCCCTAGGCCTGATCTGTAGCACCATAGTATCTACCTCCGCAGTGGTTCTCAAACTGGGGCTGCCGCTTGTTCCGGGAAAGCCCCTGGTGGGCCGGGCCGGTTTGTTTACCTACCACGTTGGCAGGTTCGGCTGATTGGGGCTCCCACTGGCTGCGGTTCACCGCTCCAGGTCAATGGGGGCTCCAGGAAGTGGGGCGGGCCGAGGGATGTGCTGGCCGCCCTTCCTGCAGCCCCTGTTGGCCTGGAGCGGCGAACCGCAGCCAGTGGGAGCCATGATCAGCCGAACCTGCGGACGCGGCAGGTAAACAAACCGGCCCGGCCCGCCAGGGGCTTTCCCTAAACAAGCGGCGGCCCTAGTTTGAGAACCACTGCTGTAGAGGCCTAGTGGAATAAAGAAAAACTTAAAATCCTTCAATGAACAGCACTCCAGCATGCCAATTAGGTATTGGTAGTGGTGCCTTGAGGACGCACCAGGCATGCCTCCAATTAAGGCTGCACGTGGCAGCACCTCCAATTAGGGATTCTGATCAGAAAATTGGGATGGTTGAACAGTCTAGTTTGAAATAACATTGAAAATATTGATACTCCATGGATTTGACAGTAGCCTTTCTCATCACCACCAATTTGAACATTCCTTACATGTGGTATAAAGATCTGGCACTGCATTATATTACTTGTACAAGCACAACTGGGATTTAAAATGCATTTCACTGGACAGGGAAGGTCAATATATTAGTCTGTTGAATCGAAGTGCCAGCTGTTCAGACTCACTGCGTGATGTGCCTTAGCAAGGGGGAGCTGAAGTGAGGAACTTCATTTAAATAAAGCTGTTATGAGCAAGCAAATACTTTTGCTTACCATTTGGCAAAACTTTGTTTAGACCTTCTAAGCTGAATGCATTTAATTTTCTCCTAAATCAACTTAAAACCACTCATGAAGCTTCATTTATAATACACCAGGAGTATTATGGGGTGAGGTGTCCTATTTGGAGAAAACAGAAAACACTCATGCCAGAATGCATAAACTACAACAGTGAAGGCAGAGTTGTTTATTCCAATGAGATTACCTCAGCAATAATTTAGTTCTCTCATTAAAGAGAGCCAGTATCCTCTCCCTCGTTAACTTCGAGACTGGCTTTCCATTGTAAAGCTGTTTCCCCACACCACCCCAGTATCCACGAAACAGGTCACTTCCATTTCAGATTTTGTACATGTGGAGGGTCTCAGAAAAAAATAGGCATTAGTTATGTTTTGAAAATTTTTGTCATGCGTTTTTGTCAAGTCTTAACTCAGAAATAGCATGGCCTTGTAAATTAAAATGAGGTTTAGTCGAAAGATCTTGGCGGGGTCATTCTCCACTCTTTAGTTCCTGACCTTGGGGAGCCTGAGCAATTGCAACTCCCATAAAAGTCAATGAGACTATGCAAATGAGGGAGGATTGCTTATGTGAGTAAGGGCTGCAGGATGGGACACGAGAGGTTTTGTAGGACTTGGCTGAGACCAAACATTGTCTAGACAGAAGTTTATCATATACATGTTGTTTCAGACTTGCCTCATCAATGATCACAACACTGATATTCAGCATTAACTGTAACTTGAAATTTACTGATCAGTCAAATTTTACCTCTTACCAATTCTTGACCCCTAGTTGGATCTTTTTGATAACAGCATTTCTATTGCATTGAACATATTCTAAGCACCTTTGCAAATACTTTGACTAGTTCTGCAAGGTGCTGAGCATCCCCAGCTTCCACTGAATACAATGGGAATTGAGTTGCAAGACCTTGTTTGAGGCACTTGACACATTTCAGGATTGGGCCCACTATCAAGAGTAAAAGATATTTGTCGCTTTAGAATTATTTCTTCATGTTTAGCTTTTAGCAGCCTGCTGCAACTTTTTTACATACTGAATTTAAAATGAGATTTTGATAAAGCACTATTGTCCTGAGAAATTCTATAAGGATTCTATATAGTGTTAAATTGATCTACTGTATGCTGGTCTAAAGTTAATTATTTCTGCACACCCATTTTTAAGACTGTCCTAATTTACAGAGGTTCAGAGGTGGACTGTCACAGTAATCACCTTGATTGATCTGTCCTTCAGCCCGCATATAGATTGCGCGGATCACAACACGTTTTCCATTCTTCTTGTATCCTGGCTTTCCTTCTCCATGTGCGGCCATGTCTTTTCACGATAAAATCTTCCCTTCTCTTTGGAGGTCGGCCGAGTGGTCATTTCAGTTCCTGTGGGTACCACTCAGCGACAGCTGCAGTCCATCGATTGTCAGTCTCGCTCTATGCCCAGCCTCTCGCATTTACTATGCCTGCTCTCACCATGTCCTGCGCTCCACTCTGCTGTCTGATCGCTTCACTGTGGACTCGGTCACAGATTGAAATTCCCAGAATTCTTCTTTACATTGCCCTCTCCGTGACAGACAGTTGCTGCGCCTCTGTCTTCGTCAGCGCCCATGTTTCGCTGCTGTACAACATTGCTGGCCGTACTGTTGAGTTGAAAAGGCTGGCGCATGTTGCCTTGTTGATTTTTCCTTGGAGGACATCCTTGATAGAATTGAATGCGCACCAACCTGCTTTGTTTCTTTGTAAGAGTTCACCTTCCTGATCGTGGCACATGTTAATTTCTTGGTCCAAATAGACTTATTACTAAGCTTCTTCTATTTGTTCTCCCTTGATTGTTGTTATTTGGGCTTCTGGCAAGGTATCAGACCGCATAAATGACCACAGGTGAGCAGTATGTAACATAATACATATATTCTCCTTAGATCTTTTCTTGTGTTTGAATTGAAGGAACTGCTATGTCTCTTCAGACTACAATTATTGTATTTTTCCAATTAAAAACCTCTTTGACAAGTTCATTGCTTTCTTTTCCGAATAGTGTTTGTTCACCTTTATCACTTCCTATTTATTGATTGGAGCTTTATTGAATTTTATACTATCTTGGCAAGTTATTTTAAATTCCTAACAGATTTCTGGTCACTGACAGACTGAATCTGTCAGTATTGTCCCATCTGTTAATTAATATTTCTTCCTGTTTAGAAGACTAATTTTTTTCACTCTTATGTTAGCCATAGCCCACATTAACGCTTTGTGCTATCTTCCTCCACTCTTTGCATCTAGCTCTGAATGGGAACCCAGGGAAGGAATTGTGCCTCAGAGAGGGGGCACAATTTGGAGGGGGGGAAAACAGGTGATCAGTCCCGGCTCTTCCCTTTTGTCTGCCGTGGAGGTGCAGGGAGGCCGTGTAGAGGAGTGAGTATGGGGGATCTTATTTCCCCATATAATCATGCAGCTGTGTAGGGCTGGTCCATTGTCTGGCCCTTTGGCAGTAGTGCTTGAATACAGCACTGCAATAATAGCTTTAGAACACAGTTTTTCGTTTAGTGCTATGGCAACTGTATTATATTTAAAAATCTGCCCTCATCTTTATATTTTTCTCTTATTTTCAGAGGTGTCAGCTCCAATCAGGCTGAATCTTGATTGTGAAATTGTTGTTCCCGATGCAAATGGTCTAACAAAAACAGCAGTAATCTCTTAAAACTATATTAATTTACAGATTCAGAGGTGTTTCAAATGGTGATGAGATTTACAAGTTAGTGAGCATAAATTGCATACAGAGATGACCAGACGACAGGGAAGAAAAATATGATGAAACAAATTTTGTATGGGACACTAACATACAATTTCTTAAAATCTTTGCTTTTTACTTCCCTGCTACATTTCTCCCTTGTGGTATATAATCTATACCAGAGGTGGCCATCCTGAGCCTGAGAAGGAGCCAGAATTTACCAATGTACATTTTCAAAGAGTCACAGTAATATGTCAGCAGCCCCCTCATCAGCACACCCCCCCCCGCTCCCAGAACCTCCCACCCCTCCCAGCCCCACAGATCAGCGCCTCCCGCTCCCTCCCCGCACCTCTCAATCAGCTGTTTCGTGGCAAGCAGGAGGCTCTGGGGGGGGAGGAGCGAGGGCACGGTAGGCTTGGGGAGGGGGTGGGAAGCAGTGGAGTGGGGGCAGGGCCTGTGGCAGAGTCAGGGGTCGAGCAGTGAGCACCCCCCGGCACACTGGAAAGTTGGTGCCTGTAGCTTCAGCCCTGGAGTCGGTGCCTATACAAGGAGCCGCATATTAACTTCTGAAGAGCCGCATGTGGCTCCGGAGCCACAGGTTGGCCACCCCTGACCTATACCCATGTACTCATATAATGTACATCACTTTTTTGAATTTGGCCTATAATATATCTTTATATAACATAGTTGTGACGTTCTTGGGTGCAATCCAGACCAGTGAAGTTCTGTGTTACCTCCTGCCCTGCAACCTGGGGTACCTTGCAGTGCCCTGCTTTGGTAGCTCTCTCCCGAGTTGCTCGCAAACAGCCTGCCAGTGTGTAAATCACTCCCCGAATGTCTGCGTGCAGCCACAGCCTGTCAGCAAAGACCAGCCACATCCTGGCTTCCACCAGCCTTGGTTATTACTTGCAGGATGACTCCAACACATTCCCAATTCTGAATTTCCCCCCGAAAATGTGTGTTCTGCACTGACCAGCCCTCCCATGGACAGCCTAGATATATTAGGGCTGTTGTCACTCTAAGGGTTTGATGCATAACAGTTTACCACCTTAAATGGGGTGACCACGGTCAAACAATTGACTCCCAGTCTTTATTCAGGCCTAATTTGATGGTGTCCAGTTTGCAAATTAATTCCAGTTCTGCAGTTTCTCGTTGGAATCTGTTTTTGAAGTTTTTGTTGTTGAATAATTGCCACTTTTAAGTCTGTTATTGAGTGGCCAGGGAGATTGAAGTGTTCTCCGACTGATTTTTGAATGTTATAATTCTTGACGTCTGATTTGTGTCCATGTATTCTTTTGCGTAGAGACTGGGAGTGGATGGGTTACTACAAAAACTAATTTCCCATACTAATTTCCATAGTACTCACACCTTCTTGTCAATAGTTTGAAATGGGCCACCCTGTTTACTTTGGCCTCATTACCACTACAAAAGTGATTTTTCCTCCCTTGGTATTCTATTGTTGAGAATAGCCCACTTCCACTTTAATTGAATTGTCTCGTTAGCACTGACCCCCTACTTGGTAAGGCAACTCCCATCTTTTCATGTACTGTGTATATATACCTTCCTACTGTTTTTTTCCACTCCATGCATCTGATGAAGTGGGGTTTAGCCCACGAAAGCTTATGCTCAAATAAATTTGTTAGTCTCTAAGCTGCCACAAGTACTCCTCATTGTTTTTGCTGATACAGACTAACACGGCTACCACGCTGAAACCTCTGGCTTTTAAGGCCTTCCCTCCTAGGTCAACCCTACCCCCTCGTTAGTCACACAGGGGGAGGGTGATCACAAGGCTGATCCCAGTTGACCCTGTAACTTAAATAACCTGAAAGAAAAAGAAAAACACAAACAGTCAAACAAAGTCACTCACCCCAAGGTTAGTACTTGCACCTTGTTTGTTCAGCAGGGGGATCTCCTTCACTCTCTCTCAAACTCCCCTGTTTGCGGTCCTCTGTTCGCTAGCTCACAAAGTCATCCAGTTTCAGAAACCTTTTGGTGGGATTTTCAAAAGTGGCTGTGTGATTTAAGAATACACATGACTCTAAGAGGGACTTATGCTCCTAAATCACTCAAGGGCTTTTGAAAATCCCACCTTTTATTTTTAAATCTGCTTTCCCTAATACATATAATTACATTAAGTATCTCCCCATTCTTTCCACGGTGTAAATATATAACAACATTTCACTTGTACATAGTTATGTTCTTTTTGATGTTTGCTCTTTAGGTAATGATTCTGACGTTGACCTTGACAGGAAGGAAGATGAGCGAGAAAAAACTCCGAAGAGGCCACGGATACAGAAAACTGAGAAAACTCTATCCGCAAAGGAAGGCGACCAGATTTCAGGAGCTAAAAATCCTATTATAAGCGTGGTTTTGACAGCACATGAAGCTATTCCAGGTAACCATAATTATTCACTATATAATCAGATTGTTTTTAGTTCGTGGGTATTACTTAATGCTCACAAAATATAAATAAAGTAATTGGAATAAGATTAATAAATGTTCAGAATATTTGTGATCTGAAAATCAGCAATATTTAGCAACCTTTGGTCATCTCCTATAATGGCTCGCTCCTCATCTGGCAGTTACATAACATTCAAAGCTGTCCTCAGCTTTCTTTAAAGGCCTGATGTAAAGGTATGAAAGAGAGTTTGGAGACTTAGGAAAAATAACTGAGTTTATGTAGAGTAATAAAAGTATGTAAAGGATATTAAAGAAGGAGCTGAAGATATGAATGATAAATCAATAGAAGAGTAGAAAACCATTCTTTTTCCCTTTAATAGCAGCATCATATTTTTAGGACCTGATTTATGTGTACAGCTACCTTAAATGTGAGTGCAAATCAGGTATTTGCAAGCACAAATGATTAGTTAGGTATCTAATTGGACATTTATGCATACAGATAGTGTACACATGCAGTATTTGAGTGTACAAATTAGGAGTGCAAGAACAAGTATGTTTCTGTAAATCAAGTACTTGAATTGATATTTAATTGAGTATTTTATGGCTGTGTGCAAAGTATTTTGCACGTCTATAGTAAGCTTTTCATCACAGCATTTCAGACTTCTTTACAAATGTTAATTATTGATTCCGTAAAACCAAGCCTGGACATTTGTCTGTTTGGGCCCTTTTCAGTGGGTTACAAGGCTAGTCTGTAAGGGCAGTGTGATCGCCAACACCTTTCTGTCCTCACATGTGTGGGGATGAGGTAACATCTTCTTGAAATGCCCATCCTCTAGCCATTGCAATGACAGTGGGAATAGGCAACTAGTTAGAAATTTGTACAGCTATACAAGTGTGGGCATGGATATGAATAGTGCCCTACCAAATTCACGGTCCATTTTGGTCTATGTCACGGTCATAGGATTTTAAAAATCTTAAATTTCATGATTTCAGCTATTTAAATCTGAAATTTCATGGTGTAATTGTAGGGGTCCTGACCCAACAAGGAGTTGCGGGGGGGAGAGGGGAAGGTCACGGTACTGCCACCCTTACTTCTGCACTGCTGCTGGTGACAGTGCTACCTTCAGAGCTGGGCAGCTGGAAGAGCAGTGGCAGCAGCAGACCAGAAGGATGGCATGTTATGGTATTGCCACCCTTTCTTTAGTGCTGCTGTGTGCAGAGCTGGGCCATCAATCAGCAATCTCTGGCCACCCAGCTCTGAAGGCAGCAGCACAGAAGTAAGGGTGGCATGGTATGGTATTGGCACCCTTACTTCTGCACTGCTGCTGGTGGCGACGCTACCTTCAGAGCTGGGCAGCTGGAGAACTTCTTCTGCACTGCTTCCAGCAGAGCTTACTTCTTACTTCTGCACTGCTGCCAGCAGAGCTGGACCCTCAGTCAGCAGCCGCCGCTCTCTGGCTGCCCAGCTCTGAAGGCAGTGCAGAAGTAAGGGTGGCAATACTGCAACCCCCCTAAAATAAACTTGTGACCCCCTCCTGCAACTCCATTTTTGGATCAGGACCCCCTATTTGAGAAACCCTGGTCTCCCCCCATGAAATCTATATAGTATAGGGTAAAAGCACACAAAAGACCAGATTTCATGGCAGGAGACCAGATTTCATGGTCCGTGACGCATTTTTCATGGCCGTGAATTTGGTAGGGCCCTAGATACTAATATTAGGATTGTCTGCATATGTGGCTTTGTGTACATGCTTCGGGGTGTATGAGAGTATAGGATATATGGGAGAGAGAGAATCTAGGGATAAGGAAGAATAGGAAGGGAAAGTAGTGTTGCTGAATTGTGATTTTATTGCAAGTATCAACATATTTGTCATTTTTCTTCATGACCCAGCTTCTATAGTGAATTGATTGTGAGAATTTTGGGGGGAGAGAGGGTGGTGGTGGGTTTTTTTTTTGTTTGTTTTGTTTTTTTTTAAGTAATTTTTAGGCTTTGTGTTTGCAGAGAAAACCCTGAAAAGGTGACACGAATATACCCTAAGGGCTCAGAAGCCAGAGGCAAATAAAACAAACCTCATATTTTATTATTTTTAAGCCAAATTTGTATTTTGAGGTCTGACTACCGATTTTTTAAGGTTTGCGGTTGGCAATATTTTAAGTATGAAAAAATTAGGAAGAGTGCAGAGGTAAAGAGAAGGGAAAGGAAAAGAAAACGTACTTAAAAAGACGAAAGCAATGATAGCCAATATAGAAGGAAGGGAAAGAGGGACAAAAAAGGGAAGAGGTAAGTAAGAAAAGCAAGAGTGACTGACTGTTGTTTTATTTTGTTTGATAAACTTCAATGCCAAAATTTTACAATAAATAAAAAGGCAAATGTTTGTTATACACATGAATGATCCATAAAATTTTAACATAACTTGCTTCAACTTACCCGAGATGTTTGTGTATAATATCCCCTAGATAGAAAGAGCTCAATAAATTGAAAGGAGTTATGGTAATATATTATTCTTCAAATAGATTTGAAGGCATCATTTACATGCATGAGAATTAGCATTTTGCATAGAAGTTCCCAGCTATAAAATAGAATCAATGCCATTGGAGGCAATTATGGATTATTATCCTCGCTCATGATCCTCACTCATTAATTAAGCCTCACTCATGATCTCACGATAGAAGTCTCAAATGTGTCTCAAACATTTGAGAGTTCTATCCCGAGATCATGATTGAGGCTTAATTTAACTTAGAAATCGCTGTCAGCGCCGGGTGGCGGGACTCTGACTGTCATCATTTGGGAGTTTTGGCTGGTATTAGAAAGGTATTACATCTGTTATATTCACAGGAAAACTATTTGTTTGATAAAATTGTTTTACTTTATTTTTCTTACAGTGCATTACATTCATAGTCTTTCCTGCTATATTTTACTCCTGAGGGAATTATGTGCCAAAAAATTATGCGCACAATATTTTAAAATTTTGCAAAATTCTGCAAATTCCCCCCAGAAGTAAGTCACTGGCATGCACGTACGCTCAGTCCAGACCCCCCGATGATGAACACGCAGGATGATGAATACATGCCTAGCTACCCTCCCCCATCTCTGAGGCTGCTCTAGGCACGCTGAAACAGATGTGCTGCTGGGGAAGATGCATGTGTCCCCTGGCAGATTTTTTTTTTTTTTTTTGGCATTTTGTTGCGCAGGGGGCACAGAAAAATGCCGGCCATATGAATTCTGTGCCCCCCGCATCAGAGCAGAATCCCCCCAGGAGTAATATTGGTCATTCATTTACGGTTTTGAGCTATTTTGATGTGTCTGGAAATTCTGAGGTCATTCCTTTTCTCATAAATGCTTTTATGTGTACACTATCATAAAGATGGCTTTTAACACCTTTCCTTTCATTTCCTGGAGAACTTTCTTTAGTAGAAAGTTAGTTTATTGCTGCAGACTGTTGCTGAAGAATAAAGAAAAAATATTTCTTCCCTCTGACTGTACTAGATCAGTGGTTCTCAACCTTTCCAGACTACTGTACCCTTTCAGGGGTCAGATTTGTCTTGCGTACCCCAAGTTTCAGCTCACTTAAAAACTACTTGCTTACTTTTGCCTTTTTATGTCTGATTTTGAATCACAGCGCACTATTACTGAACAATTGTTTACTTTTTCATTTTTGCCATATAATTATACAATAAATTGATTGGAATGTAAATATTGTACTTACATTTCATACTTGAGCCTATTTTTCACTTGTGAGCCTTGTCCTAAAGCCTGAGCCCCAGGCAGCGGGGCTGAAGCATGTAACATAGATTCACTGGGCCCCTATAGCATGGAACCTCAAGCATTTGCCCTACTTGCCATCCCCTAATGCCAGCCCTGCACTTGCCACCCCCCCACACCTGTCCCATGACCCCACTGGGATCTGCAACCCCCAGGTTGAGAAACACTGATCTAGATGAGTTTGATGTACCCCCTGGAACACCTCTGAGTGCCCCCAGGTTGAGAAACACTGAACTAGATCATGTCAAGTTCAAGACTGTTTAAGTGCTGTCACTGCAGCATTTTCATCAAGCATTAGCACTCTATAGCCACCTGTCATCTAAGCTGAGAACTTTGTATAGATACCCCTTTTTCCTTAATGTGGAGTGTTATAAACTCCTCGTTGAAGATGCCACATAAGGTTTCTATTACTTAGAAAAATGGACACTCCAGAATTAGTAGGGTTTCATCTATAGTTTTGAGAAAGTGATCATATTCAGGGCTTTTCTACACTTGAAACGCTACAGTGGCACAGCTGCAGCTCTGCAGCTGCATCGCTGTAATGCCTCAGTGTGCACACTACTTACAGTAGTGGGGAGGGGCTCTCCTGTCAACATAAGTAATTGCACCTCTCTGAGGCCTGGTCCACACTAACCCCCCACTTCGAACTAAGGTACGCAAATTCAGCTACGTTAATAACGTAGCTGAATTCGAAGTACCTTAGTTCGAACTTACCGCGGGTCCAGACGCGGCAGGCAGGCTCCCCTGTCGATGCCGCGTACTCCTCTCGCCGAGCTGGAGTACCGGCGTCGAGGGCGAGCACTTCCGGGATCGATTTATCGCGTCTAGACAAGACGCGATAAATCGATCCCAGAAGATCGATTGCTTACCGCCAGACCCGGAGGTAAGTGTAGACCTACCCTGAGAGGTGGAAGAATTCTTCCATAGACCTAGCGCTGTCTACTCCAGGGTTAGGTTGGCTTAATACATTGCTCAGGGATGTGGATTGTTCACACCCCTGAGTGATGTAGCTGGGTCAACCTAACCTTTTAGTGTAGACCAGGCCTCAAATAGCGTGTCTCCTTTTTCTTATGCAAGATGCTTTCCAAATGGTTGTATTAGCAGCTGTTCAATAAACGTTTATTCTGCACTACTTAGGTCAGGTTCAGGGACACTGCTTTATATTGTGTTTACTGTAGATTATAGCTAAACTGATCTTTGAAAATCCCTTTAGAACAGATCAGGGGGATTCTCATTTTTCAACAAGGACAGCTAGACAAGGTTTGATTATTTTTTCTTTCATAGAATGAATTTAGAGCTCAGGAAAGGTAATGGATTGACAGCCTTAGAAACTTGAAAGCTTATATTAACCCACAAAATAAGTATAGCTTGAGCAGCAGCATTGCAAACGCCTCTTCCCATGGCACTGAAGGACCTTATTTGTTAGTTGGTGGGACCCCATGCCCCCAGAGGTGAGAAGGAAGATTAATCAATCCTTGACCTCTGATTAAATTGACTAGTAGGCGTTTGTTGTTATTAACATCTCTCCACTAGAAATTGCACTGATCACACACAGTTATGCTTTCAGTTAAAAGCATTTACTCTTAAACGTCACTGACTGGTGTTTTTCTTTGATAGTGTGTACGAATGTGTTAATGGCCACCACTGGGTAAATACAGTGTCAAATCCTCAGTCTTCTATTTTCTGTTAATTTCATTTTCCCCTCCAGCATGAAGTGGCATGTATAGTTCCTCTGGCCACTGCTAATGCTGGGCCCCGTAGGCTTAGTGTTTCCATCTTCCACACCCATGGGTTGGTTTTTTTTATTTTAGTAATCTGGACCTGAAACTGACAACATAGTTTATCCCGCTAGGCTGATGGTAGAAAGCACCTTCAGCACAAGGGACTCTCTGACTTATAGGTCACAGGAAAAGTGTCTAAACAGGGAAGGTAGCTTTCATGCTTGGCAACCCATTGGATTACCACAGACTATGCAAAAGTCCCCATCACCATTGAAAACAAGAACTGCTAGCCAAACAAAAAGGTAATATAGTACACAAGAAATTGGCTACAGTAGATATATACCATGTCAGGAATTACAATATTACTAACAGCATATCCCAGGAGACAGAATCTGTCTAGAACTAAGAATATGATATCCCACAGGAACTATCTATAAAGTAAAAAGATAACAAATTCACACCCTCTATTCCCTACTTGATCCCTGTTCCAATTGGTTTGAGAAGCCACAAGACAAAAAAATCCCAAATCAGGAAAGGCCACAGCCACTTGTTTAGAGGTTTGCTACATAACCATACAATACCAATCCTTCACACACACCCAGGCAAAGGAAACAGGGACCAACCTCAATGGTCTGTTTGAAATTACAAAACATGTCGGAGCCATAGCAGAGTCATTTTAGGTGAAGGATGCCTGTGGAATTCTCTACCACAGAAGATCAGGATGAACTCAAATCTTGTCTCTATTAGAGACCAGTCCACACACTTGCTATTTTGTGTTAGACTTTTCTCAAAAGACCTTGTGACACTGGCTGGCAAGATGGAGAAGGGATAAATAAAATCTAAGAATCTAAAATCCTTTCTGAGGTTGAAGCAGAGAATATAGCCCTACTAGGCTTACAATGAAAATTAAACTTCCTGTATTTGGCACCAAGATACTATACTGATTAGTGCAGTTGACCAGCATCTGCTCAGTAACTGCAAGAAATCAGCCAATATATGGTGGTTCAGCTGAGAGACAAGAAAGTGGAAATTTCTTTTATGTAATGCCAATTTTTTTCTTAAATGGTAAGTATATATAAAATATGTTTGGTTGTCTGTCATTCTACTTTCTTCATATGCTGCTTTTCTTCTTTGATCGTAAGGTGTTTGGGATTAGGACTATGGCAAACGTGGAGCTGCTATATAATAATCTAAAAGAGTACGGAGATATAATCATTTTATGAACACTGTATGTGACCTGGTCAGTGTGGTGAAGTTCTTGTATATCTGGTTATAGACTTTTCTATTTGAATTTATTGATCTAGCTCAAGAGAGGGCTGTCAGGAAAAAAAACAAGCAGAAAAGCAACACGACAGCAATAAATAAGCAAACCTTCCAATAAAGGCTGGGGGGAAATAACAGGGCAGTGACATACTGCCAGGTTCCAGCATGAAGTGACTGGAGCCTAGAAATCATAAGGACACTAAACCGTTATAAAGCCCTCTCAAGAGAGGAAGGGGGATCAGTTTCCAGGGGCTCTCCAGGGAGACAAGCTGACAGAGAGAGGCTCTGTAGCGGGAGTCTGGGGAAGTTGGGTCTTTCCCAGATCCTGGTAATGGTAAGTAGAACCCTGCGCAGATACAAAATTTGAATCCGCATCTATCCGCAAACATGGTCCACAGATGTCCGCATCCATGGATAGAAAGCGTATATCCACAGATTGGCAAGGCTCTAATGGTAAGCCTTGATATCACAGCCCTGGCCAAGCCTACTGGACACTCACCAGGCTGCTGTGTTTAGGTCCTACCTCAATGGCCCTATGCATGTTCAACTTCCTGAATGGGTAGGCTCCAGCACTGTTTCATTCTAGGCCTCTCTGGCACACTCCCGGGGCACAAGATCTCTGTCTGTTACCTCTTCAAGAAAATGGGACCTGGCAGTCCAGCTGCCCTACACCCCTAGGAGCTGTGCTGATCTTCTCCACATTAAGACAAACCTACACACCATTCCCTGCCTCAGTTTCTTCATTCTGGAGCATTCTCTGGGCTTAGGTTAGGCTATTTTAGGGTGTCCAAGATCCTCCTCCTGCAGCTAATGGTTCTTCTCCGAATCATGGAATGTATGTCTCTTTCTGTCCCCCGCCTCCACCCAACCAGCTTCCTTTGACCTTTGCTGGTCCTGCTGGCAGAAATCCCCTCTGCTACAAAAGCATGCCTTTTGTACCTCTCCCTTGCCCTAATTTTCCTCTTTCCCTCTAACTGACCCAGTCTCTGTTTTAAAGGGCTCATCCTTTTGTTCCTACTTCTGGGGAAATTCTACAGCTTCAAACCCCAGCCTTCTACAGAGAAATTGGGGGAAAAAACTGGTTCTCCTAGCTTCAACCAACCCATTGTGCTAAGATGCTACTTTTTCAATTGGGCAACCATCAAGATAAAGTAAGAAGAATGAATGGTCTGGGAGATGTGTGGCACAGCTCTGATAGCAGATGGTGGATTCTTCATATACTGAGGCATTCATTGAAGCAGCAATTTAAGAAAATCAACTCAAATTCATAAGTTGGTTGCATATAGATTGATTCCGCAAGTTGTCACAGTTGGGGATAGTAAGATCTGTTTTCTCTTTGGTTCTAAATAAGTAGTATTTTGCTTTAAGAAGGCTATTTAGCCACTGTATTAACCATTGGTCACTGCTTCCCAGGCAACAGAACTGCAGGGTCTGAATCCAAGTCAGACCTGCTGAGGTAATCATGGTTAGTACCAGGGGATGTTAGCTCAAACCCAGGTCTGAGAGTGAGAGAATCATATAATTCTTCCCAGGCCTGAGACCTGAGTGGGTTGCACTTGAGATCAAGAGGGAGTCTGAGATACAGATAGCCTGCTAACTTGACCAAGGACTGTGTCTACTGGGAACATACACTACCTGGCATAATGGGGCCCCTATTCTGATCAGGGCCTTTGAGTGCTACTAGTCTCTAAATGTGGTATGCATTGCAGGTATTAGTTGTAGAGCTGGTCAGAAAATGTTTATCTTTTCTGTGCTCTGCGCTCCCTGGCTAAACTACATCTCTCATGGTGCACTACCATCTCACCTCTTCATGAGCAACCTCAGTGCATCATAGGAGTTCCTGGCCACAATACGTCATGGAACATGTAGTCCTGCTGGGAAACCTGGCCCATAGAAGAGAATATGGGTAAAGCCCTGCAAATCTGTGGATATCTGCTTTATATCTGCGGATGTCCGCATCCAAATTTTGTATCCGCGCAGGGCTCTAAGTATGGGCATAAGGAACCTGAATTCATACTCCTAGGAATTGCTGTGGTGGTATTTTGAAATCAAAATTTTTGATTTTTGGAAGTTTGTTTTTTCAATTAAAAGTCAAAATTTTCCTGTGGAAAGCAAGCATTGCAAAAAAAACCCAAAGCAAACAAAAAAAACCCAAACCCTCCCTCCATTAAAAAACAGTTTTGATGGAAAATTTTTGGCCAGTCCTAGTTATTTACCTACCGACTAGCTTTCCTTCACTCAGAGACAGGTTTTAGAGTGGTAGCCGTGTTAGTCTGTATCAGCAAAAAGAACGAGGAGTACTTGTGTCACCTTAGACACTAACAAATTTATTTGGGCATAAGCTTTCGTGGGCTAAAACCCGAAAGCTTATGCCCAAATAAATTTTAGTCAGTCTCTAAGGTGCCACAAGTATTCCTCGTTCTTTTCTCTCTTCACTCAGAGTATCTAAGGTTTAATCTTGGCCTTTTTACAATTTATTTTTCAACTAAGTCCCTTTTTTTTAAAGTATTGCTTATTTTTTTTTGTAAAGGATAATTTCTTTAAAACCATCTGCTTGATTGGTGGGAAGATAATTACCTTAATTTTGTTACTTCATGATGCAAGGAAAATTTCATATGCACCGTTTTGTTTCTTTTCTCTCTCTCTCTCTTGCTCTCATAACATAATGGGAGTCTAGGTTTACAAAAAAATCATTCTTCTTACTTTATCTAAACAGTCCTATGTGACTTTACCTTTTAATTTTGTTCTCTCTGCTTTATTCTCTTATTTCCCAAACATCTTCGCATTTCATTTCATCCGTGTTCTTTCTTTTGGCACAAAAAGAAACAAGCTACTGTCGTCTTTCTCAGTTAGATCTTTCTTAGTTTCTAATGCTGTAAACTGAAATGTGATCAAATGCTGACATAAACAAACAAAAAATCTTTGAGACTTAATGCAGCCAATTGTGCATGAAGTAACTTATTTCAGCTAAGCTGTTTTAGGTCTAAGATTACACACGCACAAAATATGTTAAAAGAATATTAAGTTTGCAAAGTCAAGCACTCAAAAGTTAGGAAATGCCAGACTTAAGGTTGCATAGGTAACCTTAATATGTCCCTCTTTTGCATATGCATTATGATACAGTCTTTAATTACATAATCATATGCTACTTTTTTCATAGGACCGCTACCTTATTCAGTGCACAGGATGGACAGAACTCACTGAATGAGCAACTATTCAATATTTTGTTTTCTCCTTATTGTACACTGGGTGTCTCCATGCCTTATTTACTGCCCACTATTCAAACCCGCTAAAGACAGAATTATTAAATTCCTCATGGGCTTTTCTGTGGTGCTCATCACTATTGTATCTGAGTTCTTAACAAACATTTATTTGTCTTCCCAATGCCCCTGTGAAGTGAGGAGGTGGTATTGTCCCAATTTACAGATGGGGAACTGAGGTAACGAGATTTCTCTTCATGCCAATCCCCTTCCTCATTCACTGCACAGCTTCCAACTTCCTCAACAAATGAGTTAAGGATCATACAGACAACAGCCTCCTTTACTGTGTAATCCTGATTCATTCACAGAGCAGGTCCATTCTGTGCACTGAATGTGACAGAATGTGATGGTTTCCCTCACCAGCTTCCAGTCCTGGTCTCCTTGCACAGCCAGTCCCAGGCTCCTCTTTCTATCCTTTCCCTCATTCCTGGTCCAGCTTTTGTCCCCTCTGCATTTTAATTGGACAGCTTCCTCCTCCTCCTTGCTGACTGTTCTCCCTCTGCTGGCACCAGAGCACAGGAGACACAGGCTCCCTGCTCCTAGTTTCAGTGCCCAACCCTACCCTATTTGGGACGTTATTACAGGGAAAGTCCAGCTTTGCTTCTGTAGCACTGAGCTGGAGCATTCTCAGCTGCACTGTGGGGGTGGGGCATACGCAGTCTGATCAGCTATTGGATCTGTAAGAGGCTGGAGCACGCTCAGCAAGGAGGGGATATTCAGATCTCAGCTGCTAAACTCAGTCTCTACTGAGCATGTGCAAAATATGATCTTTTAAAAAAGCTTACAACTTGGCCAAACTCGGGCAGATTTTTGCAGGGACAACAAAAGGCACATCCCTGACAAAAAGCCCCACTTTCCCCCTTCAGCACCACATTTCAAGCCTCTGTTTCAAAGCAGGAAGGGTTTAGAGCTATTTTAAAAAAAAAAACGTTTGTTTTTTTTTAATACTGGTAAAAGTTATTTTTCTCTAGCCTTATTCTTGGAAATGGCTGTATCATTTTGGCTGAAATTCTCCCCAAAACTTCAGCCTGAGGCAGATACCCTGTCATGTAAAATTTCAGTTCAAATGATTAAATTCTGACAAAGATCTAAGCAACTGAAAACAGGATCTTATAATGGAAGTGTCAGGCAACCTTAACTGGCATCACTACCTCCACCTACCATACAACAAAGGTCTGCAATACAAGTACTATAGTTTTACTCTGTCTTTCTACTATTACATTCAAATAAGTAGAACAAACCAAAGTAAAATAGCATAATAGTCACAGGACAATTGCGTTTTAATATCACTATTTTAATAAATTAAATTAAATTAATGGAGATATCCTATCTCCTAGAACTGGAAGGGACCTTGAATGGTCATCGAGTCCAGCCCCCTGCCTTCACTAGCAGGACCAAGTACTGATTTTTGCCCCCAATCCCTAAGTGGCCCCCTCAAGGATTGAACTCACAACCCTGGGTTTAGCAGGCCAATGCTCAAACCACTGAGCTTTTTATTTTGTGTTTCATTTTAATTTTAGGAGCTACAAAAATTGTTCCAGTTGAGGCTGCTCCCCCAGAAATTGAATCAGCAACAAATCCTGAGACAGCAGTACCAGACACAGCTCAACGAAGAGGGTATCAAGAATATGCCATTCAACAAACACCATATGAGCAGCCAATGAAATCAAGCAGGTAATTTTAAAGTACTTGGGTTCATGTTAAATTTAGGAGTGACATGTTTCCTTATCCAGCGTCATGTAAATGGAAATTCCTCCATTTGTTTCCCTTATTTCAGCAGGCAGAAACAGATTATACATCAGGTGAGTCAGAGTAGCTAGACCATTAGAGTCTGTCAAATATTAAGAGTTAGAACAATATAAGAAGATAAAAATAGGTAAAGAATCATCATAACCTAAAGTAGCACCTTTGTCTATTGGAATTTACCCCTTTCTTTCGTTATCTTTAAATGGTTTAATATCTTATCCTTCAGCAACTTTGTGAGGCAGATGTTAGCTTTCTCTCAAGACAACCAATCTTGCCTTTATAAACTGAATAGCTATAAGTTCAATGAAGTTAACTATTACTGCTACCAAAACTGAGTCTCCCGAATGTCATATTTCCACAAGTGCTAAGACTGTAACTTTAACTGAGTTTCTGCAAATATGTTTACAGCATTTCCCCCTTAATTTTTCTAATAATAATAGTTCAGCACAAGAATGTTGGAAACTTAAACTTTAGAATCGGTTATTCCTGAATTTTTTAAAAAAAATAGATACAGGGGTTAAAATAAATTAGATGTGCAACGTACGGCAATTAGTTTGTGTGAGTCGTGTGTGTGTGTTGGGGGGGGGGGGGAGAAGCATATCTGTTAATTAAAAAGTTAGCATCTCCTCCCATCCATAAAATGAGGATTTTTATATGCCCTTAGTCCATAATATACGGTAAGGCTGCTTTGGCATATTTTGAAACTATATATCAGAATTCTAAAGATAACTATATTCTGGTTGTTTGGCTTCTTTCTAGGTTAGGTCCTACTCAGCTAAAAATTTTTACATGTGAATACTGCAACAAGGTGTTCAAATTTAAACACTCTCTTCAGGCTCATTTGAGGATTCACACAAACGAAAAGCCTTACAAATGTTCATACTGCAGCTATGCCAGTGCTATAAAAGCCAACCTCAATGTCCACATGCGGAAACACACAGGAGAGAAGTTTAGTTGTGATTACTGTGCATTCACCTGTCTCAGCAAAGGCCATCTCAAAGTCCATATTGAGAGAGTCCACAAGAAAATTAAGCAACATTGCCGCTTCTGTAAAAAGAAATACTCAGATGTCAAAAATCTAATTAAGCATATCAAGGAAACACATGACTTGCAAGACAAAAAAGTGAAAGATGTATTTGATGAGCTCCGCTTGATGACCCGAGAAGGCAAGAGACAACTGCTGTATGACTGTCATATTTGCGAACGTAAATTCAAAAATGAACTGGATCGAGATCGACACATGCTAGTCCACGGTGATGAAAGGCCCTTTGCTTGTGAGCTATGCGGCCATGGAGCCACAAAGTATCAAGCACTCGAACTTCATGTCCGAAAACATCCATTTGTGTATGTTTGTTCTGTGTGTTCGAAGAAATTCGTCAGTTCTGTAAGGCTCCGTGCACATATCAAAGAACTGCATGTAAATTTACAAGAGATTTCTGTTTTTAATAGTTCTATCAATCAGAGTTTCTGCCTTCTGGAACCAGGAGGTGATATCCAACAGGAAGCACTTGGAGAACAGTTTTCACAGACTGCAGATGAGTTCACGCCCCTAAGTGCTAATGCTCTCAGCGTACCAAAGCAATCTACTTGTAAAGATGAATCAAATACCATAGATGGAAGCCATAATGATCAGCATGGTGGTCTTCTGAAAATTGAGACTGCCCCTTCTTTAGAATTTGAAAACTCCCCAGTGGAGAATGTACCAGAAACACCATGTCAACCATCAACAGACCTAGCAGCACCAGACCCTCAATCAGACCTGGCTTCAGATCGTTTCTTACTTAAAAATGCTACCTGTGCTTCCAATGAGCTAAAGGCTTCTCATGAAAATGTACAGAAAGTCAGTCATGATAGTTCAGTGAATATGCAGGGTGAAGAAATTCAGCTGTTGTTGTCTGGAGGCAAAAGCTCTAATATAAGACAGAAAAATATAGACATTGAGAACCTTTCAGCTTCCGAAGAGAAAGTTCAACCCTTTTGTCTTAATGAATTAGAAACTAGCAAGTCACCAAATCAAAACACAGATGAGTCCACAAACCCTCCTACAGCATTAGATTCCAATACAGCCATCAGTCCACAGCTGGACTCTCATAATATGGTTTCTGATAATCGAAGTGGAGCTGTTGCCTTTATGCAGATATTGGACAGTTTACAAAAGAGACAAATGAACACAGACTTGTGTGAGAAGATCAGGAAGGTTTATGGAGACTTGGAATGTGAATACTGTGGTAAGGAGCAGTGGAATACTGTGAGTTAGTTCAAATAAGTCACATAGCAGTACTTTTTCATTGCATTCTGGTTTATAGTTTGGTGCATTTGTGTATCTTTTCATTTGTAGCAGTAGTAATTTCTGACTTAAGTACAAAGGTTCTGGGCTGGGTTCTGGTCCACTGAAATTATTTTGTGCTGCATAAGCAGTGCAAAATGAACTTAAATCTGCCAGGGAAACCTTGGAGAAGGCATGGCAAAGTGAGGTTCTGATATGCCTGATTCTCTGCTGGGGTAACATCCATGTGGGATGGTATGCTTGCAACGTAAGTTAAAGCTATTGTTTTCTCTTCCCCTCCCATGCCCCTTGCTGCTTTAACTTTTGCCGGGGCCAGGCAGAGCAGAACCAAGGAGTTGCATTCAGCTCACCGTCAGCCCATGCTCTCCATAGTGCTCAAGTTCTGTGTGGGCCATAATGGAGAATTCAGCCTTCAATGTTTCTGTAGTATGTAGAGATGTGTGTGTATATACACCAGACATGTCTGATGACATCTTCTGATAGCAAATAATGTAATGTTAAATTACTGATGTGGTTTCCCTTTTTCATAACTTTCTCAAACAAATTCCTTTGGGGTGGAAATTTTCAATACTTAATCTGATACCAAAGTTGTTGTGTTTTGGTGGAAGTTACAGAAGTGGGGAGTAGCATACACTTGTCTCCGATGTTCTGACTGAAAGTTTTGTGCTTGCATAATTCAAAAATGGAGAAAGTCAGAAACTCTGAACTTGTCTTGTTTATAGTGTTCATCACTGAGAAGGGAAAGGAATTCAAGTTTGAAGATATTCAGTATTTAAATGTAGAGTTATCCTTTAAAGTCAGCATATTTCTACAGGCATGTTCAAAGATTTTCTAATCACTTTTTTTCCTGGAGTTCTTATTTTAGAACAGTTTGGAACAAGAGGGTCAAGTGTCAACAAGGCCTCCTGACTTATTTATGGTTGGTTCAGCTAAACCATACTTGCTATGAATTCCTGCATTTTCATGTTTTAATTAGGGGCACACCTTTAAAAGCACTTCCTCATTAGGAACACGTTTGTTACGATATCCTGCATTAAGGGGTCCCTTGTTAAGATCTCTTTCTTTAGCACATGTCAATTAAGGAGGTGCCACAATTGTTATTTCTAAATATATTTGCATCAGTGAGATGTCTTAAAATAATTTTTTAACAGCTAACATTTCATTAAACACAAAAGGAAAGGATTCAGATGATGTGGCTTGAATTGAAATTGAATATGTATTTGAATTCTTTACAATATCAATTTAAAAAATATCTTCAGAAAAAAAACTTGTTTTCATGTTTGACTGTTTAATTTTATTTTTAGGCAAGTTGTTTTGGTACCAGGTGCATTATGACATGCATGTTCGTACTCACACTCGAGAGCATTTGTATTACTGTTCCCAGTGCAATTACTCCTCCATCACCAAAAACTGCCTTAAGCGTCATGTCATTCAGAAGCACAGTAACATTTTGCTGAAATGTCCCACCGAAGACTGTGACTACTCCACTCCAGATAAATATAAGCTCCAGGCACATCTTAAAGTTCACACAGAGCTGGTAAGTACAAACGAAATAGTATTTTTTTAATCTAAGTTCTATGTCATCATCAGAATTTTCAAAATCAAGTGACAATATTACATGATGACCTCTGCCTCTGTTCCCAAAACATATCTAATCTGTCTAACCTCTGTTCTTATATGACGCCCATCATTGATATAAAAAGGTGGTTCTTTGAGTGTTGGTCCCTAGGTGTATTCCACTGTGGGTATGCATGTGCTCCGTACGACTGAGATTGGAAGATTTTTACTAGCAGCGTCCATAGGTCCATGCCTGAGCCCTTTTCCTCTTTGAGCTCCAAATCAAAGGTATAAGGGACGGGATGGATTGGCTGCCTCTCCAGTTCCTTTCTACCATCCTTAGTTTGTGACAGAACTTCTTCAATGACTGCAGTGATATCTAGCTTGGCAGGCCTCAGTCAACGTGGTGGATATGGCCTCCTGCTCGATGGTGACAGCCCTCATATGGAGGGCTTAGTGGCTCCTGTCCTCTGGGTTCCCCGGGAAGGTACAAATTACAGTTGAAGATTAATCCTGTGAGGGAGAAAACCTGTTCTGTGAAAAGACAGATAACTCATTAGATTCACTGAAAAACTCAAGGGCAACCCTTGGTCCACTGGGAGTCTCCACTTCAGCACCAAAAAGTAAGTACCACAGGCCTCAACCATATAGAAAGACCAACACCTCAAACATTTTAACCAAAGAGGCTATGAACCACCAAGAAAACAGCCCAAGGTGCAATGTAGCAAACATAACATTTCCCCCCTTCCTCCTTCCAGCTCCCACCTCCACATAAGAAACTTCTGTCACGACCTTTGAGGGCTGCCAATCACTCCAGCTGTAATCTGTCCAGGGCTCCAATACCCAATTTGGTGGTCGCCTAACCTGTTCATCACATGATAACAACAGAATGAACTTGTACAGAAAAATGATAAAAGTCAAAAACATCCGGCACCCATGGGCGAACACTTTTCTCAAAGCTATCACACCATAGCTGACCTGTCAGCCCTCATCCTCAAAGGAAACCTGCACAACACCTTCCTGTAGATATGTGACATCTTTTGTGAGACTTCACCTTCATTGCCTGCAGGTTTGGCTTCAGATGGTTTACTTGCTGAGCAGACAGTGTGGACAAACTAGTCTTGTTTCCCCACAGAGCATGAGCTTCTCTGACTTGGTGGAGGAGCAAGTGTGTGTGTGGTCCCCTTCATTCCCCACCTCAACGGAGAAGACATTAATCATGGATGCCTGCTTATTAGGGTGGGGCAGCCATATAGATGAAAGTGCAGCCCAAAGGACATAGAGTCCTGGTTGCATATAAACCTCCGAGAACTGTGTGCAAATCCACGAGTCCTGCAAGTGATTCCCACCTTTCATACGAACGCTACATATTTGAGTGATGTCAGCCAAAATGACAACAGTGTTCTACATCAAAAAACGGGGAGAAAGATCCAGCCCTCTACGTATAGAAGCTGTCAATCTTTGGAACTGATATATTCACCGTCAAAACACTGCGTCCACAGTGCACCTTCCAGGGATACATAACATGCTGGCAGACAGCCTCAGCAGACACTTCTCCAAGGATCCCGAATGGCAGTTGCGTGTAGCTGTAGTACAGAGCATATTTCGCCAGTGGTGGTCTCCATCTTGGGACCTGTTTGCATCTCAAGAGAACTGAAAATGCATGATCAACTGCTCCAATGGAGCTCAAGGTTAGGGCTCCAGAAGAGAGAGATTCCTAGTTCCTTGGTTGAGACAGTTGGTGTATACCTTCCTGATGAGCAAGACAGAGCAGTGGTCATCCTGATTGCTCCCAGATGGTCCAGACAGTTCCTCAACATTCTTCAGATGTCAGCATGCCATACATTAGTATCCATGCCATACATTCCCGGACCTTTTGACCCAGGACAGTGGCAAGGACAGGCATCCTAATCTGGCTTTCCTCCCCCTGACAGCTGGGTATTTTGATGAGCGTTGAACCTAGACATGACACATTCAGAAGCTGTTCAGTCTATCCTTAACAATATAGGAAGGAATCCACTAGAGAGTAACACACAGCTAAGTGGAAAAGGTTCCATGTTTGGGGTTATCTGGCTATGATGATATCAGATGACTTTGGCACCCCACCGTATCAGAGTATCTTCTTTCCTTAAAGACTTCAGGTCTTTCCCTTCACTCCCTCTGGGTACACTTAGTAGCTATTGCCACCTGTCATTTTCCTATTGACAACCTCTCCATCTACATTCATCCTGTGACTTTATGATGTCTGAAATGTCTGGTCCAAACCTTCTTTCCTGTGATGAATCCTGCTCCATCATGGGACCTCAGTCTGGTCATCTCAGCATTAAAAAGGCTTCTATTTGAACTCCTCGCCTCATACTCTTTGACCCACTTATCTATGAAGCTTGTCTTTCTGGTCTGTATCACCTCAGCTCGGTGGGTAGGTGAGCTGGGGGCCCTTATGGCTGATCCACCATACACAATCTTCTATAAAGACAAAGTTTCTCCAAATTTACTCCCAAAGTAATCTCAGATTTCCATGTGAATCAAACAATTCACTTACCTGTCTTCTTCCCAAAACCTCACATCACCAGTGAGAATAGGAGACTTCATTCTCTAGATATCTGTCGAGCTTTGGCATTCTACCTACAAAGAACAAAATCTTTTAGGAAATTGCCTAGACTGTTTGTTTATATCCTTTGCTGAATGAATGAGAGGGGAAGCAGTCTCTTCCCAGGGACTTTCAAAGTGGATTCCAAGCTTCATTCTGCTGTGTTATGAGTTAACAGACAACCATCCACCAAGGCCTCTTCGATAGCCTCCCTTCAAGATGTTCTGTTACTGACATCTGTAAAGCAGCAATATGGGGTTCTATCCATACCTTCACATGACATTACACCCTGGTGCAAGCTTCTGTAATTGACACATCTTTCACCACATCAGTCCTGCAGGCATTGATACCATAGAGGCCTGTGCATTCTCCTCTGCAATTAATACTGCTTCTCAGTCACCCACAAAGGAATACAATAAGGACCATCACATGAAGAAGGAGAAGTAACTTATCTTGTACAGTAATGGAGTTCTTCGAGATGTGTGGTTCCTACCCACCCTCCTGTATTCCATGACCCGCCCTCCTTCCCTTCTGCTTCAGAGCCTTACATATGATTTATGCTAGAGAAGGAACTGGAGAGGTGGTCTGTCCACACCACCCTTATATCCTCTGTTCAGAGTGTGAGGAAAGGAAGGGCTCAGGCACAGACCAACAGACACTGCTAGCAAAAATCTTCTGGTCTGAAGCACGTGGAGTGCATATGCTCCCACAATGGAATACAGATGGGGACCACACATCTTGAAGAACTCTAGTTACTGTATAAAGTAAGCAACTTCTCTTTTTCATTCCCTTGTGGTGGCACCTGCTGCATCTAACCAGGCTGCCATTATATACCAGGTAACATCTCAAGGCTTCGAATGTATTTTTTTACTTGCCTGGTAACTGATTCTTTTGTAGTTCCTGCAGCTAAGGAGAGATCAGAGAGGAAAAGTATGTTGGGATAAGGAGTCTAGAAAGATGACCTGCTTGTTGGTAAAACATGATTTCTTCTCTTGAGGTGGAGGGTTGGTACTAGAAAAATATCATGTGGCATGTGAGAGAGATGTTTCCGTGTATGAGACATACAAGGCTGCTATCTTCAGTTAACTTCACACATTTGCACTACATTAGTCTCTTTATTTGACAGCTTCAGGACATGCCCACTTCAGAACAGTCGTGCCCTCCTCAGATCCACCTTGTTAGATGGTTGTTATTGCTAGTAACAAGTGTGAAGGTTTATATTGACAATTCTTGAAAGAGATAAAAACTTATTTACCTAATAACGCTGGTTCTTCGATTAGACTGTCAATATAGATCTACAATCCCTTCCCTCTCCTCCCATGTTTTCATAACTTATATAGTTTCTGAGTAAATAGAAGTCACCTCAGGACAACTGAGACCGCAATAGCGCGTCTTCACCAGACGCACTACAGTGGTGCAGCTGCACCGATGTAGCACTGTAGAGTAGATCTGTCCTGAGTAAGTTCTCCTTAGGGAAGACTTAGGGCTGTCATAGCAGAGGTTTGCATGATAGGATGAAATGCATTGGTAGACACACATGGAAAGGATTGCACAGCAACATACAGCACTGGCCAGCTTTAGCCAATTAGTAATAATTATTCTCTATTGAGGAGTGAAAGACATTTTTCTTTTTTGTTTTTATTGCTGTAAAATGATAAAAATGTCATGAGTCAAACTATCAAAATACAAGAGGTTTTTCTTCTTCAAATTGTAAGATACAATGATAAAAACATTTTAAGTAGGTTGGGAAGGAAATGAGAGAGAGAGAGAGAGAGAGAGAAGATGGTGTGTGGAGGGAGAAAATTAATAGGGAGACCATAGAATCTTGATGGAAAGTTTGAAGTGCTGTGATACGTTAGCAATACTTTGACTTGGTGATGAGGTGAATCCCGTTGTGCCAGAGCAGGAGCTTTGTGACATTGGGCTGTTTCTTGCATTATTCATTTCAAGAATAAGTAGTGCTGTCTGTTTCCTTTTTTGGCTTCTCTCGTCTTCATTTTTGACATTTAGACATATCTTTGTGTTTTTTATGTAAGCTACTGCTTGTCTAAAACTATTGAGACCCCTGGCTATGAGTACAAGTTTCTTGTAGGCTTCTATATTAATTTACTGTTTATTTTATTAGCATGATAGTCATTTTTTTATCTGAAAGAGCAGTAGCAAAAAAATATTGCTCTGTGGGGAAGAAACAGTGCTATGCTGTGCAAAGCTGAAGACTGAGGGCAATATTCACAACGGAGGGAACTATTTTTCCTGAGGGTTAATTCTTAACTTGTTATTGCCTCCTGCCGCAAGCCAGTATCAGTCTCTTTTACTGATTTATTTTTATCTCTTCTTGCCCTCCCAACCGTACTTCCCTTTGTGCCTTACCCATTCTTCTGCCTCCCTAACCACTTGTCTCTTTCCTTAGTTCCTCTTCTTTATGGCCAACTTGTCATCAGGCTCCCTTGTTTCAGAGGAATCAAATTTCAGGGCTGAGGGTTCATTACCAAAAATGTTCTGCTGTCTGTTCATCCCCAGTCTTGGGCTTTTAAGGCATTAAGAACCACCAATACCTTGAATTGTATTCAGAAGCACCAGTTGATATTACAACTGGGATGGGTTTTTAAATTTTTTTGCATAGTGGCCAGGGCATTGAATAGTCAGGTCATATTCATTCATATGAATTAGCAATCTAATCTGTGCAATATAGATCAAATGAGGATAATTTTACAAAGGTTTGTATAGCCCTTTCAGAGAACCCATTTGTTCTAGGGTGATTAATGGAAGGAATAATAGATACTTGTGTTGAAAATTACTGCAGTCTTAATGTGTATACTTCTGAGTCACTCAGAATCAAAGTGTGGAGAAAACTTGATGTCAAATAAATATTCATATCATTTTCATCATTAATATTTACTTAGTGTATACTTTTCAGGGAGGGAGCCATCAGCCATTTTTGTGTGTGTTTGCACCGTACTGTAGTGGGGCCTTAATACCTAACTGAGTCCTCTAGGTGCTACCCAAATACACATAATGAATAGTAATATCAGTCTCTGCAGGTTTTTCCTCCAAATGAAATAAGTATCCCTAGTACAAAAAAGGAATACAAATTAATTCTTCATTCTGTACCACCTTTGTCTAGTTTGGACCTGAATAATTTCTGTGTACTCATGGCCACAAGGAGATTTATGCCAGGTTCACCCTGATGCATTTCTTGAACTGTGTCAATTATTAGGAAAACTGCTAGCAAAATCATTCTAGTAGTAAAAACAGCAGGCAACATCCAGCCCCATTGAAGTCAATGGCAAAACTTCCAAAGACTTCAGTCAGGTCAGGATTTCACTCAGTGTATACAAAGGAGAGGTTTGTTACATCACGTAGTTGCTTGCCATTTCAAAGAGCATCTCCACTGGCATGTGCTATATCATATCCTACTATTGTTGGTTTCTAGTGTATCCAGGCTAAGGTCAGGTTCAGCACTTTTGCTTCATTAAATAAATTTCACAGTGGTCTGTCCATATTTTAAGTGCTGCATATCATAAGACTGGGATTTTTTTAAATGCCTGTATACTAGTGCACTTACCCATTTAATTAATCTTGAAGCTTGCATGTACTTCAGGGAAGCAATACACTGATCCAATGGACTGTTCTTTGTGTGTAGAATTCGTAATATATCTGGTGATTTGTTTGTAGCAAGATTTGAATACATTCATATAATGAAAGGCATATGTGTAAATGGCCTTATGTTGTAATGAAGTATAGCATAGTTAAAGAAATTCCACCCACTTGTAATAGACTGCTTAATTCACAAGGTTTGAGAGCATTTATGAATCTGATTCTTTTGTCTTCACAGAGTGAGAAATCTAACTGTTTTTCTTTGTTTAGAAATTATTTTATCTTTTTAAGCTTCTTGCATTTTCTCTACGTTAGTTAATAGGGACATTAAGTAAGGCTCCGTCTTCACTTAAACTGCTGCAGCTGTGTCCCCGTAGCGCTTCAGTGTAGACACTCACTAAAGCAATGGGAGAGGTTCGCCCATTCCTGTAATGAATCCACCTCCACAAGAGGCGGTAGCTAGGTTGGGAGAAGAATTCTTCTGTCAACCTAGTGCTGTCGACACTGGGGTTAGGTCAGTTTAACTATATCGTTTAACTATAACTAAACAATGTAGCTGGGTTGACCTATTTTTTTATTGTAGACCTGGCCTAAGTCTCAGGAACTGGTTTGATTTTGAAATTGAAGTAGCTGACTGGATCGTGCTGCCAATCTATAACAAAGGTAGAGCTAGCTCACAGAACACTTTGCCTTTTTGTGTCCTTCAGAAAATCTTCAAAGGCATTTAAAAGGCAGGTATCCGGATAAGGCATAGGATAAATTACGTTTATTCTTACAAAAGGGAAAAAAATCAGATGTTGTGAATGTGCTGGGGGCATTATTACATCTGACCTCCATCTGAGTCCTTTTCACACCTTTGTCATCATCCATGACAAGGGCACTCAGAATAGCAAGAGCTGTGATGGGGACCTTTGGGACTCTGCATTTATGACCTGGGTAAGCTCTGAAATGCTTAATTTGTAACAGAGGAATTCTTAAGGGCTGGCTCTGAGAGTGACAGGGTTACTCTGAAGGACTAGTGCTGTAACAAGCTCTCAGAAGGAGAGTGACAGGAATATTCTTAGACTCAGAACTAGATGATGCAACCCTGTGAAACTCTGTGGCGCTGACTTGGACAAACAACTCTGAAAGGTTCAGCTTCAGCTGGATGCACTCCATAGGATTATGGAGGTTGACAAGGTGTACTTTGAAGGCACTGTGTACTGAGAAGTGCAATCTCTGTGTGAGACCTACAAAGAACACAGTTTTTGAAGAGCATATATTATAGAACTTAGTAAAGATGACTTTCTAACTGCCCAAGGAAATAGATTTTGACTACATTTTTTTTTGAAAGGCTTTGATGTTAAAATCAGTCATCGTGGAAAAATATTATTGTTGGTACTGTAGCTCTACATGTATTTACTGGTAATTTGAAAATAAGATTCTCTGTCAGTTATATAGGTGTGTATTTATAAATTTGTGTAAAGTATATGTGTCTCTGTATGTTCTGTACAAACACCTCTGTGTTTATAGGCCCAGAAATATCCATATGAGTCCATATAACTCAACTTAATACAGTATTTACCTACCAAAAGCTACATCAGAAGAATGTCCCCTTTGTGACAGAAAGCAAAGCAAGAGTGAAATGTAATGTGGTCGCCATTTTCAAACTTGGGGCCTAAATGTAGATATCTAAATTTAATGGGAGCTGCGGGTGCCCAACACCGCTTATAAATCAGAGTACTTATTTAAGTGCCTAACTTTAGGCAACCAGTTTTGATAATTTTGGGTGCATATGTTCCTCAGAGCTGGAAAAATAGATATGAGTACAACCATTTGTGCACTGATATTGGTGGGAATGTTTTTCCACTTAACTTTAACATCCTTAATATTTCTTTCTGTCCTGAATATAACATTTCTTTGAAAGTAATTCCTGATGAGTTTTTCAATTTATTTAGACTTCTAAAATAAGAGGTGCCTATCTAAATGCTGCAGACACCTCTGAAAATACTTAACAGTACAATGAACCGGAAAAAAAGCTCAACATCCCTATGCTGTTAATTAATATATATTTTATATTTTGTTTAAACATTATGTATAATAGGATATGTGGTGAGATTCAGGAATAAATTGAGATCCACCAATTCATTTCACATAGGTCACTGTGAACAGCCACTAGATCAGAATAATCTTAGCATTGCATATGTTTTTAAAACTCTAAATATAAACACTGAAAAGCAAGGGTTCTCAAACTTTTTTTTCTGGAACCCCCTTTGAAAATATTTCAGGCTGTTACAATGCCCCTCAAAAAGTGAGACCTCCCCTCTCCCTCCCATACCACACCATCCTTACTTCTGCACTGCTGCTGGTGGTGGCACTGCTTTCAGAGCTGGGCACCCGGCCAGAAGCCACCGCTCTCGTGACCCTCCCCTACAATAGACCTCCTTTTAGATTGGGACCCCCAGTTTGAAAAACACTGCTGAAAAGGAATCCAGCATTTGGAAAGATAACTTTTAATGCAAATATTAGTGTGGAATTGTAACATACTAATGTCTATCATTTTAGATAGTGTGAAGTCTGGTGCTGCAAAGTCAGTTGTGGCAGATTGGGGTCTAATGGGGCTATGCCTCTTGCTCTCATCGCCACTCCTCAAATTAATAGTTCTTTGAGGTGCCGCTGCATATTCTCCATTTGTGAGATCAAGTCACCTGCACTGCAAGCTTCCAACATCTTCTAGTGAACATTGTCCACTGGGACTATTTACTCCTCCCTCCTTTTCCCCATATGGAAACTTTTGATGATATAAAAGCGTGAGTGTTCCTAGCCACCTTTTAGTTTCTAACTACCAGAGGTACAGCACGCTCAGATTGTATGCAGTATCCTTAATGCTTTCTTTTGCCATTCGGGGAATATTTTTGTTTTTCTTAGATTGTCAGTTAATTAGCTTTTCTTAAGTAGAAGAAGAAAGAAGAGGATGCTTGTACAGCATGGGTATTGCCTGAACTCACAAAGGTAGGAAGGCTGCCTCATGCCCCTATCCCTGGAGAAGGCTTTTCAGGTTCAGTCAGCTAAGTCTGCCATTTAGGATATTCTAATAGAAAGGAGGAAACAATCCACCAGATTCCTCTCTAGGATGAAATAGGAAAGATTCTCCATCTTGGATACCTAGCAGGCCTGTATCCTTCAGAGGCTGTTATCCGCAGTATCCTGGACTAGTTCCTCCATTTGAAGCAAACAGGAAGACTATCTGTTCAATTAAGTGTTGTTCTGTGTGCAATATTGGTATGTTATCTTTCCAGGCTTACACACTATTTACACTCCCCACAATCAAAGGCCTAATCCATGCGTACCCACCAGTTCAAGAGTCACCTCCATCATGACTGGCATCTCTCTTGGAACCCACAAAGGACTGCTCATTTTACTATTTTTATTCTCTCTCGAAACTGCTTTCCTGGTGACCATCACCTCAGCAAGACGGGTTAGCGAGATTCCAGCTCTATTTGCGGATCCACTTTATAGAGTGTTCCATGGGGATAAAGTGCAGCTAAGATCTCTTCCAAAATTCCTCTCCACCTCACAAATGAAAAATGTTATGCAACTATTGACAACTAAGGGCTGTCCAACAAATTGTTTATAATGGTGATGTTTGTATTAGTGAAGATAAACTCATGATATAGACCCTGATTTATTAAAGCACTTAAGCATTTGTTTATGTCCCCTGGAACTTGGGTAAGAATCTCTTATTGTGTGTTTATGCAGTACCTAGCACAAAAGGGTCCCAGTCTTAGTTGGGGCGTCTAGTGCTACAGTAATAAAAAATAATAATGTTACATATGCAAAAGAAAACAAAGATCTTGCTAGCACACTCCCTAATTCCATTTGACCTATAGTATCAAAAATGTTTTTATAAGTAACACTTATGAAACTCTGACAAAAATTTTTAACTTGAAACAGTTGAATAATAATAATATATTTGTATTTAGTGCTGAATATTTATCTGGCATTTCGAAACCATAGACCCTGGTTTTCTAATGAAATCTGCCATAATCACCTTATGTTCTAGCAAAGTCCCATTGAACTGTGGTAGAAAGGTATGTCCTGGCTGAGGCCTGCAGAATTAAGGCCACAATGAGATCTGTTCCTTTGGCTTTGGAAGGATGGATTGATCAAATGATGAAAAAATTGAATACTCCTGCTCACATCAAACCCTTCATCTTTCCTTCTGATCTGTGACTTGTACAGTAATATTTCACCTCCCAATTCTGTAAAGAGTTAGGTAGATCATAATGCTTTAATTTATTTAACATTTTCCCCATGTGCTACAAATCAAAGTACTAAATCATCCCAGGATTAATGACATGGGATTTTTAGAATAATTGTATATTACACCTTCATTATATTTCATTATAATAATGGCATTAGCTTTTCATAATGCTCAGTGCGATTCACATATGAGCATTTTGGTTGTAACTTTGTTGGGAGCCATATATGATTCAGTGTGTAATGAGTGTAGTAATCAGCCCAGTGAACGCCTAATGTAATCTCTTCCTTTCCTTTAAGGACAAAAAGAGTTATTCCTGTCCGGTGTGTGAGAAGTCATTTTCTGAAGATCGACTTATAAAATCACATATCAAGACAAATCACCCTGGTAAGACAAACCACAATAACATTTCTACATCTAGTGCAACAGAGGAAGACTGTCCTGGAGTAAGCAATATAACGCGATTGCTCTCTGTAAAAAATTACATTCTTATTCTAAACTAGTTATATTAAAACTTCAGTAGAGTTTACAGATCTTTAGGGATTAGATTGTAAACATACAATACGCTAATTTGTGGCGTGGGAACAGAGTAAAAGGGCGTGTTGTGTGATATTTATGGGCTTTACACTGCAACATGCTGAGCCCTCTGTCCCTGATTCAGCATAGCACTTAAGCATCTCAATTATCCCATCAAAGTAAATTAAACTATTTGTGTGCTTAAAAGCTACTGCTGGATTGGGTTCTGAGTCCTCACCACCTTGCAGGATCCAGCCCTTCTTGTCTGTTAAATAAAAAGCTAGCTTTTCATGGTGATACTCTTTGACAATTCTACATGCTAGTGTCTATTCTATTTATACATCAAAGGATATTTATTATTCAATAATATCTACTGTTCAAGCCAAAAAGGGCCCTGATCATAAAAAGGGTGAATCACAGTGGCCCTGTCTAAACTTGGTAAATAGGTACATTTAAAAAAAAAAAAAAAAATCTTAGCTGACACATTTTAATTTACACATTTTTAAACACTGCTTGGCACCTAGCATAGACATTGTTTAACACTTTTTAATAACGTGTTAGCTGGTCATGGCCAAGCCTCTAGTGTGTGTGTGTGTGTGGGGGGGGGGCGGCCAAGGGGAACCAGCTAATTTAAGCATAACTGTCTGAAATACATCACAGCAGGTCAGGCCATAGTCCAGTGTAATCCTACTGATAGTAGTCAGTCCGGGATGCTTACTTTCAACAGTAACCATTGCAAGATTTTCCCTACCTCTGAGTCATATCAGCACCACATGCTCTATATTACTGTTGTTAATTTGTATTATGGATGGTGCCCAGAAGCCGCCAATCAGAATTGGGGACCAAATGTGCTAACGGGTGCAAACATGTAGTGAGATATGGAGTGGGTAGCATTTTCAAAAGCAGCCAAGTCCCATTGAATGTCAGTTTGACCCATCATTCCTACCCTGACGAGGTCACAGTGAAAAGAAAGACAAAGAAGCATGAAGGGTGAGGGAAGTGGGTATATCAAATACACCTCTACCCCGATATAACGCGACCCGATATAACACAAATTCGGATATAACGTGGTAAAGCAGTGCTCCGGGGGCGCGGGGCTGCGCGCTGCAGCGGATCAAAGCAATTTAAATATAACACGGTTTCACCTATAACGCGGTAAGATTTTTTTGGCTCCCGAGGACAGCATTATATCGGGGTAGAGGTGTATATAAACAAATTATTGTAGACAAATATACATTTGCTTTTTTAAGAGAAGTAGAATACTACATACATTCATACAAGCCATCCCAATTGCTTGAAAATGTAGTCATTGTTTATTTTCTGAATTGTTTTGCTTGTGTCTGTACTGGAGGGTGAGCTGGTTGGGTCAGGAAACATTCTGTAAACTGCTAGCCCAGTGCTGCATACTTAACTAATAAAAATAAGGAAGGTTAAAAATCTGCTCAATTTTAGTATTTAAGGCCTATAATTTTTTTCCTTAGATGAAGAGTGGATCCTATCAGAACTTTGCAAAAAGCACAGCATGTTTAATAGAGACACTTCAGTGATATATTAAAGAAACGTTATTAAGATACACAGAACCTTTGCAAGCTAATATACAACAAAAGACTATTTGTAATTAGATTTTAAAAGAAAAATATTTGCATAACACTTTCCCATGTATCCTCTCTTTGTGGTCATCAGGGATTATTATTATTTTTTGATCGCAAGCATATTTCCATTCAAAACAAAATTGACATTAAGGGGTGTTAAAGGTCCTGATAGCATAAAGTGACAAGTGCTGGAACTGAGTGAATGCAATTGTTTTTTAAAATGCAGAGGCAAGAGAATAAAGATGAAAGGCAAAACAAGATAATGTTCAAAGGATTTGAGTTTTAGAAGAACTTATCAAAAATTAATTTAAACCGAAACCATTTCTTATTTATCATAAAGTAATATTTCTGACAGCTTTTCCCTCCCCTCTGACTCTGATGTCAGCCAACCTGCTCTCAGTCTTTTTTTCTTGTTCAGCAAGCAGAAAACCTGATATTTTTACTTCCCCAGCCAGCACTTCTGCTTGTTCCAAGTTTCTGGACAATAGACGTAAAATCTGGGCCTGATTGACGTCACTGGGGCTAGGATTCCACTTTAGTTTATTTAGGATTCCATCTGTTCTCAATGCTTAAAGTTTCTGATCACAATAAGAGTCATATACACATAACATTTAACTATTATAATTTAGTACCATGTAGTAGGAAAGTATTGAAAGTCCATCATTGATGATTGGAACTGTTAAAGAACATTAAGTAATGTCTCTTAGCATGTGTGGTTAGGATTTTTAATTTTTTAAATAATAAAGCCTAACTATTTAAAGCTATTTTGACATCTCTAGAGTATTAGGCTACTCATTTTTTCCTTTTAAATGAAAGACCAGATTTTCAGAGGGGTTGAATGACCACAACTCAAACTGAAGTTTAGAGAAGCTGCAGGTGCTCAGCGCTTCTGGAAATCTCAAGTGAAACCTTTAACAAATGTTGTAAACCTGTTCGAAGATATTGAAACTTTATAAATATTTGCGTCTAAATGTTGCCTTATTACCTATTGGGGTACTGAGAATATTCATAGCTGGAAAATGACTTCTGACCCAGTGGTGCATGCAGGCTCTAATTTGTCACTGAAGCAGTAAGTCCCTGCGCGGGGATACACAGTGAATAAGTCAGTGTTTAATGCAGGAAAAATACATAAATTAATAAGGCTGTTTTCTTTGAGCTGGCCTTGTCTGTGTGGAAAGTTTTTTTTTAAAAAAAAGTAAAGCTACTTAAATAGACACAAGTTAGGAAAAATCTAGATCTGCAATATTTTATTTTATATAGTATATCTTGGAGCAAATTCAGTGCATGCCTGTCTGGAATGCCTTGTTTTCGTGCATATTTTTTCCAGAGGTCTCAATGAGCACCATCTCAGAGATTCTCGGCAGGAGGGTTCAGTTGAAAGGATTAATTGGAAAACGAGCTGTGAAATGTCCCTATTGTGATTTCTATTTTATGAAGAATGGCTCAGACCTTCAGCGTCATATCTGGGCTCATGAAGGTAATGATGTTCAATTTTAAACTTTAATCCACATCATTTATTTTATATTCCTTGCTTATGGTCCCTTAATTAATATAGTAAATAATAAATTGAAAGCGAATGACATTTCAATCCTATTCATGTTTGTTTAGTACTCTGTACACAAGCCAGTCCTGTAGGAGAATTTGAAGTTTCCTGTTGTCTCTTAATAAAGTTTTTCTATTTGAAGTCAAAGTAAAAGTTCAGTAAACCTGTTTGTTGGGTTCTAGTTCCTACCGAACTACACGTCTTGTGATTCCCTGTGTCAATCACACGGGGTTGTCAGGGAAGGGTAGTACCTCTGATGGGGGAGCAGTCGTACTCCTAGGAGTAGCTCATCCACTTTGGTCCGCACTTGACACCCAGCTCTCACCTGTGGCTCCAAGTAGCTGTCAGCATGCGACAGCGGCCACACCCCGGAGACCATCTCGACTGGTGGGCTAAACCCAGGTGAAGGTAGCCGATGAGTATGAGACTCTCGGTGAGTTAAGGCCTGTCTACCCATTGCATGCGAAGGCTGGATCCAGCTGACTGGATCCAGCCTTCTGCCAAAGCAGATGAAATACAGGCATATGCGGACAGGAACGACTATAAGCAGTTTTATGAAGCCCTCAACACACTCTATGGTCCACAGTCTTCTGGGAGCTTTCCCCTCCTGAACTCTGATGGTACTGTGCTCCTTACAGAGAAGACGCAGATTCTCCAGAGATGGGCTGAACACTTTGAAGCAATTCTCAATCGCCCCTCAGTCATCAATGATGAGGCCATTGACAAGATGTCCCAGGTTGCAGTCAATGACTCCATGGATGCTTCACCAGAAGAGGACGAAGTGAAGAAAGCTATCAATCAGCTGTCAAGTGGCAAAGCCCCAGGGTCAGATGCCATACCAGCAGAGGTGTACAAAGTCGGTGGACCCGTGCTGTTATGGAAACTCACTGAGCTGTTTCAGTCCTTCTGGAAGCAGGGAACCATTCCACAAGAATTTAGAGACACGTCCATCTTGCACCTCTATAAGAGGAAGGGCAATCGCCAGGCATGCGATAATCACCGTGGAATCTCGCTGCTTTCTACAGCGGGGAAAGTTCTTGCACGGGTTCTGTTGAACCGATTGATCACTCACCTGGAGAAGGGCTTACTGCCAGAATCACAGTGTGGCTTCCGCAAGGGACGTGGGACTATTGACATGATCTTCGCTGTGCGTCAGCTACAGGAGAAATGTCAAGAGCAGAATCGTGAACTCTACACAACTTTTGTGGACCTCACAAAAGCATTTGACTCTGTCAGTCGCCAGGGCCTGTGGAGGATCATGTCAAAATTTGGCTGTCCAGACAGATTTATACGAATGGTACGTCAATTTCATCACGGTATCATGGCTCGTGTCCTGGATGACGGTGAAACATCTGAGGCCTTCCCAGTCACCAACGGCGTCAAGCAAGGGTGTGTTCTAGCACCCACTTTGTTCAGAATGATATTCTCTGCCACTTTGACTGATGCCTTTCAACACTGCACTGAAGGAGTAGGCCTGAAGTATAGAACTGACGGGAAACTATTCAATCTGAGGCGATTGCGTGCCATCACCAAGGTGAAGGAAACTGTACTTCGAGACTTTCTCTTTGCCGATGATTGTGCTCTGAGTGCTAGTACAGAGCCAGAAATGCAAGCCAGTATGGACAAGTTTTCAACTGCCTGCAACAACTTCGGTCTCACCATTAACATCAAGAAGACTGAGGTCATGCACCAGCCAGCTCCTCACGCTCCGTACTCAGAACCGTCCATCACTGTAAATGGACAGAGACTTCAGACAGTGGACCACTTCACGTACCTGGGCAGTACCCTTTCCCGAGCAGTGTCAATCGATGATGAAGTAAACTGCAGAATTGCTAAAGCCAGCTCTGCATTTGGCCGATTGCGCTCCAACGTTTGGGAACATCGAGGGATCAGCCTACCAACAAAGCTGAAGGTCTACCGAGCAGTGGTGCTTCCAACTGTGCTGTACGCCTGCGAGACGTGGACTGTCTATCGGAGTCATGCACGAAGGCTCAATCACTTCCACATTTCCTGTCTGCGAAAGCTTCTAAAAATCAGATGGCAGGACAAAGTGCCCGATACTGATGTCCTTACTAGAGCCAGTCTGCCGTCAGTTCACACATTGCTGATGAGAGCCCAGACCAGGTGGGCCAGACATGTCGTGAGAATGTCAGACGAACGCATTCCTAAACAGCTCTTCTACGGAGAACTCACTCAGGGAAAGCGCTCCCATGGAGGACAAAAGAAGCGGTTCAAGGACACGCTGGAGACCTCATTGAAGTCCTTCGAGATCAACACCGCCACATGGGAAACCTTCGCACTGAACCGTCCAGCATGACGCAGCCTCATTCACACAGGCAGTAATACCTCTGAGGCGAGGCGTATTGCTGAGACTGAAAAAAAGCGTGAGCTGCGCAAGTCCAGAGCTGCTTGTACATCATCGACAGGGCCATTACATGTCTGCCTGACGTGTGACAGGACGTTCCACGCCCGAATCGGACTGATCAGTCATCTTCGGACGCACAGAGCCCGGTCATTGAAAGAATGAGTTGTTGAGGTCTTATCGATAACGATGGATGAACATCATCAAAGACAAGTCATAAGTAATGCAGAACTTGTTTCTGATCCCTCTTTGTTTACGAATGAATGAATTGCTGTAAATTCAGAAAGTGTTGCCTGCTCAAATAAATCTGAATAAGGAAGGGTGAACTAAATTCATATTATAGTCAAAATAAAGCCAGTGATTTGCAGTAATTGTTCAAGAATAAATTCACTCCATTCACGTGTCCAGAAAAACATGAAATGAAATGTATTAATACATCAATTGAAATCCATTTGCATTTGTGAATGTTAATTGCTTACATAAGTCAATGAATAAGATGGAGAGTATATTAGATGAGTATAGTGAATATAGAAAACGTTGAAAATCATGAAAAAATGCTGCTGGTGTGTCCAGGCTTGTGCGGACAACATTTAGCTGTCTAGAAATTTACAAGTTACAAATCATCTCCGGATGGAGCTGGGTCTGGAGAAAGCTGGTTCATCCTCAGGCTGATAGGTTCATTCACTAAGTGGAGGATGGCAGCCATTCTATTCTTTTAGTGTCTTCAGTCCATTAATAAATCATGTGTGAGCATCTGATTGTGACCTAGAAGCGGAGTGTTTTTTCCATACTATTTTACTTACTTCCTGTATAAAGGGTATAATGGGCTGAATACTGACTGACCAGCTAATATATTGGTACCCAAATACTAGACTCATAACAGTATTTCAGGCATTTATACTAGCACTGTAGGTCCCCATCTCTGCCTTAATGATGAGCTGATATGCCTGGTCCTTGTGAACTATAGTTCCTGCCTCTCATCAGCCTAGTGTGCTTTAACCCAATGGTTCTCAAAGCCGGTCCGCCGCTTGTTCGGGGAAAGCCCCTGGTGGGCCGGGCCAGTTTGTTTACCTGCGGCATCTGCAGGTTCGGCCGATCGTGGCTCCCACTGGCCACGGTTCGCCGCTCCAGGCCAGTGGGGGCTGCAGGAAGCAGCGTGGGCCGAGGGATGTGCTGGCCGCCCTTCCCGCAGCCCCCATTGGCCTGGAGTGGCGAACCACGGCCAGTGGGAGCTGCGATCGGCCGAACCTGTGGAAGTGGCAGGTAAACAAACCGTCCCGCCCCGCCAGGGGCTTTCCCGGAACAAGCGGCGGACCGGCTTTGAGAACCACTGCTTTAACCCACAAAGTCTCTGTCTGCCAGAAGGATGGAAACCATCCACCCTGATTTGTGGAAGAAGAGGGTGTATGGGAGAAATCCATCTTGAAACAACAAAGTGAGCAGGAAATAAGGCTCCAGGCCAAAATGTTCAAATTCTCATGCCTATATTAGGCACCTGAATCCACACATAGACACCTAAATAAGTGGTCTAAATTTCTGAGGTGCTGAGCATCCAGTACTTGCCGTTAAGTCAATAGGTGGTGTATGGACTCAGGAACTCTGAAAATCAGGCCACTTATCAAGCCTACTGAATCTAAGTATAAATTTAGATTCCTAAATGTAGGCATCCAAATTTGAAAATGTTAGCCTCATTGCCTAGGTTGTTTATACAGTCGGAACAATTTTTCTCTCCAGTAATCGCCCACTCCCTTTCCCCCACTAGCTCCAGCCAAAATATGCAGTTTAGAAATTTTATAACATAAGTGATGTATTTTTTTTAACTCTGTTGGTAGGTGTGAAACCATTCAAATGTTCTCTTTGCGAATATGCTACTCGCAGCAAGAGTAATCTGAAAGCTCATATGAATCGCCACAGCACTGAGAAAACGCACCTCTGTGATATGTGTGGAAAAAAGTTCAAATCAAAAGGCACTTTGAAGAGTCATAAACTCCTCCATACTGCTGATGGTGAGTGGATGTTTGACAGATTGAAGTTTATGCATTTGGGTGCTAGATATTGTCTAAATTTTAGCACATTAGTGGCAATGCAATTTTCCTGTGATCAGTGAGCCTGTATATATCAGATTTTCTTTACTCACAAGAAAAATTTGGAGATATGGAGTGTCACAGTTTAGGGCAACTACACCTGTATTTTCCCTCCGTAGTCCCTTAAGGGCACCCACTCTAGGCTCCCAGGTCCTCAGCTGTCACCTCTCTTGAGCCCAGATCTGCCTCTCTGTCCTTCCTGACTGGGGCTTTTCCAGGCTGCAGAGTTCCCAGCCTACATGGCAATATTCTCAGCAAGCCAGACTGTCTAACAGGCCAGTATCTGTGCTTTGCTTTCCCTCCCAAGGCTACGCACAATGTAATTTCCAGCAGTTATAAGTTACCACACAACTCTTTCTAAGTTAGCACATATATTCTTAAGGTGAAAAGCATTACAGAGAAGACATATTAAAAACAATAAAAGAATGTATTGCTTGCTAACAAAACTTTCCAGAGGTCACCTCACTCTACCCTCAACCTCTGGTACATCAGTCCTTCAAAACCACAACTGGGTTTTCCTGTGGTTATAAGTTCATAAATGTCTCAGATTCAGAACCAGACCCACCATGAATAGTTCAGTCTTTCCTTTATACAGCTTGGGTTTTTGATCTTGGCCTCATGTAACAGGTGATGAGACAAAGGCCCACTCCTGAGGGCATAGCTTCAAAAGGCTGTTTTTTTACCTAACCAGACATGGGGAATTTGCATTCACCTCCCCCTAGATATTCTTCAGAAAAAATACTTAACACTTTTTGTTCCAAGAGTCCATTCTTCTCTGGCACATTGTTCAATATAGTCCTCTGAATTCCCAGGTCTCCCATGTGTTGCATCTCCCCTATTGAGAGGTTACGTAAAATCCCAGCCCACACTAATATATAAACCATTAACTTAATACAATAGATCCTAAAGATACTTAAACTTAATTCAATAAGATCTCACAAGGATATGGCAGGAAATTGCCATATCTGTTGCATGGAGCCATTGAAGATGTCTCATGATTAATTTGTATAAATGGAGAGACAGCTGACTACCAAAGATTCGATCTTCTAAAATGCTAGTTTGGCTTCTTATCCTTTAGATATAGAATTCCATATGCACAGCTCCTGTTGATATCAGTGGGAGTTTGGCAAATGGAAGAATTGCAGGAGCAGGACCTTAATCTTTCTTTATGTGAAGATATGGTCTTATGTTGCATTTGCCCAGGGCCGGCTCCAGGGTTTTTGCCGCCCAATAGGCAAAAAAAAGAAAAAAAAAAGAAAAGCCGCGATCGCGATCTGCGGCGGCAATTAGGCGGGAGGTCCTTCGCTCCGAGCGGGAGTGAGGGACCGTCCGCCGAATTGCCACCGAATAGCTGGACGTGCCGCCCTTCTCCAGAGTGGCCTCCCCAAGCACCTGCTTGGCAAGCTGGTGCCTGGAGCCGGCCCTGCATTTGCTACACGCAGTTAGCGCTCAGTGCTTAGGCAGTGCAGTATTGGGTGGTACAGAAAAACTTGACACTGTTCATATGCGAATCTTCAGTCTGATTTAAGTTTTCAAATGTGAAGAATATTGTCTCATATTGGTTGAGAAAATGTACGCAAAATATAAAAAGGAAAACAATGTTTGAAATAAATAAATTTCAAAATATGTCAATTTATTCTTTGAGTGGGATTTTCAAACGGGACTCAGTGATTTAGTAGCACAAGTCCCATTGACTTTTACTATGTATTCAGTAGCCTGTGGTATGTTTCTATGTTATAATTGATCTAGTCTTTTCAAATATAATTCCATTCTATCTTTGTCAGGTTTTTAATATCAGTTTTATTTCATATATACATTTTTGTTAATGCACTAACATTGTCTTCTAATACTGCTACTCTTTTGCAATCTCCCTTTCCATCACTTTTGATAATTTATTTTGAAATTAGATTTTCATTACAATGTATACTTCACAATAGAGGATTTATATTTCAAATTTATCCCAATGTCCCAATGAAACCAAAATAAGAAGATGTAAACAGAAATGTTGTGGGTACATGTAATTATTGTAATGTTCACTAGAATCACTAAAGCACTCCCAATTGCTATTTTCCTAAAAAAAAAAAAAAAAAAAAAAATTAAAAATTCAATAAATAGTTGTATTTTCCAGTAGCCCCAATGTAATTGGATCCAGAGGACCTCATTTTAAAGCCTGACCCAAATCCAAGCACGGCCAATCTGACCTGAGAATCTCAAGTCGTTTTGAAACTGACCCTACCCAAACTTGCCACTTCCCCCCAAACTTGGGTCAGCACCACTGCCTCGTTCTTGTGGCTCAACCTGGTAGGGCCCCAAGCCTGTGATCCATCTCTGACTGCCTCCTCTCTGTGGGGTCAGTGCAGCAGTGGTTGTATGCTCCGTTCCTGCCAGCCACCGTCACTGCCCCTCTGCATTGTGTGCACCGCAGAGTGAGAGGTGCTGTCACTCGTTGGCATACTCATTTTGCAGCGCATACAGCATAGCAAGGTGATGGCAGCCAGCAGGAGTGGGGGCATGCCAACTCCGCACCAACACCACAGGATAAAAGGAGGTGTTCAGAGGTTACTCGACCTAAGAGGGTTAGGTTGTTTTCCTACCTGACCTGAACCCGACACTTGTAGTCAGGTCCAGTTACGTTGGGGTCAGGTTGCAGGGCTCTAACCGGATTGACACTAGCACAATAATATAGTATGGCTGTATTTTGGAATCAAATCAATAACTATCAAATAAAACCCTCCTATGCTGAGCTGTGTTTATCTTTGATTTTTGTTCATATAATTGAGTCAAAAGGAAATTTTGGGATGCAATTTACAAAGAAACATCTTCCGATTTTCACTGCATGCTCATACTTTGTATAACCAGCTACTGGGTAAGGGTAGGTTTTATTATGAAAATATAGTAAAATCTTATTTTCTCTTTCGCTCTTATGGCTTAATTTAAAAAAAAAAACTACCTTTTTGTGTTTTCATTCACAAATTTTCATGTACAATTATTTTCATGTGCAGATAATAAAATTTGAACATGAAAATGTTATTTGTGTTTGTAAATCAGGCAGTTCAATGTCTGATCTATTTCATGTGTGCAGCTAAGTGATTGTTGTGCTACTTTATAGACTGAGTTGACCTTAACTTGACCATAATGAGAATAGGGCTATAGTCACACAGGCTTTGCCTAGACTAGGTTATAAAGGTGTGGTGTTAGGACATGTTAGCTAAGGTGTTTTTACTAACATCTTCCAAAATTCTAGCATAGACTAGGTGCTATGTACTTTAACACACGACCTGGTCGAGTTGAAGCCTTGGCTACAGGTAGGGTTGCCAACCCTCCAGGATTGTCCTGGAGTCTCCAGGAATTAAAGATTAATCTTTAATTAAAGATTATGTCATGTGATGAAACCTCTAGGAATATGCCCAACCAAAATCAGCAACCCTAGGTACAGGAAAAACAAATATATGCCCAGTAGCCTTTATTGTCAGGGCTCAGACTGCCATCTACCTCTGGAGTATATGAGATGGCTTTGTTTTTCCAGCTGCTGCTGTTTCTCGGTGATGTAAATGTACTGGGTCTCCTCCTTTTCCATTGCCTGCTTTTTCCTCTTTATTTCCTTTCCAAAATTCTATATGCGAAATCCTGCCCCATTGAAATCAGGTGGGAGTTCTGCCATTGACTTCATCAGTATCAGGGTTCCACCCTAGATATGTCAAACCTCCAGGTGTTTTCAGTTATCCCCCTCCTTAATCCCACCCCTTCAAATGCTGCACGTACTTTAAGCACTGGTGGTAAGTGGGATAACATTTCTAGTTGGAGATGTGTTGTATGATTTGTCAAAGGATTTTCAGCCTCTTGAGTGGTGACACCTTCAATTGTATGGTGCCTCCATCCCTTCAAATATTACTAACACAGTCCAGTGTTGTTCAGTTATTCTACAAATAAACAGAATGGGTTTGAAAATCGCTTCACTGTTTCTGTCTTGTCTTCCTGGCTTATGAATTCAGGCATTTTTTGTTCAAACTTCAGCCCTGCAGGGTCAGTTTAACCACTAGAAAATAAAGTGGGGTTTTTTTTCTCTGCTTTATTCCTCTCAAGAGTGATATGACAGAAAACAATTCAATCGTCTAGGCTGATTACAGTTTATGAGTAGAAATGAAGCATAGAACCTGACTTTCATTATTTTAATTAGGTAGCAAAAAAATTGTGTCAAGATTTTTCTTAGCTGTTTTTATTGGAGCTGTCACTTTCAGTATAAAACATTTGCAACTTTTATTAACAAGATTCTGAATGTAAAGAAACTGCCCTGTTTCGTGACAAGTTGGAGTGAATCTGCCTTTTCCACTTTTGCCTTGGTCCTTTTAGTTTTTGACAGCTTTTCTAACAAGCATTTAAAATTGTTTGAACAAATGAAGCTCTGTGGTATGGAAATCCTGGAAGTGGGAAGATCTCTCTCTCTCTCTCTCTCTCTCTCTCTCTGCATTTCAATATTCCCCATCCTTGTGGTGTCTGAACTCATAACTAAGGGAGGAAGATGAAGAATGGAGGAATAGAGAAGAGCATGGAGAAGGGAGAAAGAGAGAATGAAAGGAAAGATGGAGAATATTTGTTTTCAAATCAAGAGGAAGGAGAATATAAAGAGAAAAACAAATGTTTTAGAAAAAAAAAGTGAATGGTGGGGAGATAGGGTCATAGAATGAGTTTGAGAGTTCCAGCATAGCACTTCCTAGCTTTTGCAAAGCCTCAAACAAGAGATCCTCTCCTTGAAATGTAAGAGAGATTTCAGTCCCATTGGTGAATAGGGTCATGAAATACATTGTTTCCACATTTGACTATCTTGATCCCCCCCCTCTTCAGAATGCCCCTACTTCACAGACTCATAGATTCAATATTTTCATTAATGATTTGGATAGTGGAGTGGAGAGTGTGCTTATTAAATATGTGGATGATGCCAGGATGGGAAAGGTTGCAAGCACTTTGGAGAACAGGATTGAAATTTGAAATGACCATCATGTTCCTAAGTAAATAATTCCAATACTGTAGTTAATTACAGCTACTGTTAAAAATGTTGTGCCTTATTTGTAGTCTGAATTTGCAAAGCTTCAGCTTCCAACCATTGAAATTCAGGCTATGTCAATCCATTCTCCAGTGTTCCAAATGGGTGACAGCAAATTATATCTTTTTGGTCACTAAAGCTTATGCCCAAATACATTTGTTAGTCTCTAAGGTGCCACAAGGACTCCTCATTGTTTTTGCTGATACAGACTGACGTGGCTACCACTCTGAAACCTGTCACCAACTACATGGTAGATGCCCCCAAGATAACGCACTTGTCTTCTAGGCATCAACAATAGCTTGAAGTTGCTGTCATCTAAGTGACCAAGTAATACGGTGACCAGATAACACTTTTACATGTCCCTGGTTTCTAGGTAATAGATATTTTTCCAGTCTGCCTACAATACTCCTAGTCTTTTAGTTATGGGCTCCTTTTGAGCACAGACTGGCAAGGCAAGGTAAAAAAAAATCATATTCACTATAGTTTGTTTCCTCAGTCCCACATTGAACCCAGGCATACGGAAGTGAAAGGTCTGAGCATAAAGCTTCAGTACCACTTGGCATGTTAACATACTATTTTATATTTATTTTGCTTATTTCTGTGTGGCAGCTTTTGGGGTTTTTTGTCTTTGTTTGCAAGGATCCCTTTCAGGACTGTTTGAGTCATTATTTTAAGATTGTAGTGAAACATGCCAATAAAAATCATTTGTTGAAGACCAGCTGCAATAATTTATAGTATTCTAAAAATAAATCCGGTGCGTGTCAAAAATAAAAAATGTACATGAGTCATAACAGTTGGAAGATTGGGACAGAGATGGAACAAGCACCTGCAACAGGTGTGTCTGAAGAGCTACGTTATTTACAACCAAATAAATGTGCTTACAGCTATGTTTTTGCAAAGCAGCAGTGACGTCCACTGGCCGTTTACGCTAAAGGGTGTTCTTTCCCCAATGGCTATCCCAAGTAATATATTCACTGTTTAACACTTGTAATTAAAAATAGCAGACAAAGGCCTGGTCCACACTAAGCCCCCAGTTCGAACTAAGATACGCAACTTCAGCTACGTGAATAACGTAGCTGAAGTCGAAGTATCTTAGTTCGAACTTAAAAGTACTTACTGCGGGTCCACACGCGGCAGGCAGGCTCCCCTGTCAACTCCGCCTACTCCTCTTGCAGAGCAGGATTACCGGCGTCGACGGCGAGCACTTCCGGGATCGATTTATCGCGTCTAGACAAGATGCGATAAATCGATCCCAGAAGATGGATTGCTGGCCGCCGAACCAGCGGGTAAGTATAGACTTACCCAAAGGCTCTTTCTGTCCTATTCTATTCAGACCTATTTGACCAGAATTTTGCAAAATGTGCCTCTCTATTGATACTAAATTCTAACAGATAAGTTTACAATATTTGGTTATCCTTACTCTGTTAACAATCATCTTTTTCATGAAATATCATTGATAGCTTTCTGTATTTAAATATGAAGAGGCAATCTGAACACATTTTCTGTTTCTGTTTCAGGAAAGCAGTTTAAATGTACAGTGTGTGACTACACTGCAGCCCAAAAGCCACAGCTCCTACGTCACATGGAACAACATGTCTCTTTCAAGGTAAGAGCGCAAGTAAGCTATGATTAATTAATACTCGTGTAGCAATAAAGGGGTCTTCAGACTGCACAACAACTTTCAAGAGGGATGTTCTTATTTCTAGTGATATAACATATGATATTTTTATGTTTCTAATGTTAGAAGGGGGATTTTGACTTTGGCATTTAAATATTAAGCAACATTACTTGAAGAATACACTCCAAACTGTGCAACAACATGATGGAATCATTTTGTTTATGGAAATTTATATTTAATTTTTTTTTTTTTAAAGTATGTATTTTTCACTGCAAAATAAACATGACTATTTAAATCTGTATGTTACAATTTCCTAGTAAAGTAAGAAGTGGTCTTCCATCGATTATTGTTCACTGCCCCCTTTAACTTTCTTTGAAAGATGGCCACCTTATTTACAGTAGATGAGTTCATTTGTTTTCAAAGGACATTAGGGACAATGAAATCTAAAACATATCTGTCTGTCTAACGTGTGTCTCAGAAGGAAGCTTGTTAATGTATCTGTGAAGCACTTAGATTGGAGATCAGTTTATATTAATAAAATGTAGCAATACCTTACTTAGTCCTAAATATTACAGTGACTCTCAGTGTGGTAGAATATGATGTCATGAATATGGAGGATACTATATTCAAAGAATGAAAAATGGCATTTGCTTTCATTTTCAGCAAAATCCAAAATTTTATCTTTAAAGAAAATGTTCAGTATAGTTTAACACTTTTATCCTGACAATGAGTAAACCTCTAAGCCATTCTACAAAGATGTTATGCCTTTTTTTGGAATTCATCAGCTTTCAGTACCTAATGACTTATTTTGCTTCTTTAAAGTATCATTTATATTTTATCATTTATATCAACATTAAGCTTGCTGCCTGTCTAAAGCAGAAATTAAGACAGTCCCTGGCCCAGAATTTAAATTCTAGAAGACATAGAAAGAGAAAATGAACAGAGACATCCAGAGGAAGGCATCATTTTATATATATATTTATAATAATTTCATTCCTTTTGCATTATATTTGTATTTCCAGCATTTTTTATGTAGGATGGGAATTCAACACTTTCATTTTCTGATAGATTTAATTTAATGATAGACACACAACTGTGGTGTAATACATCTGAGAAGTTGATTGTTTCTAATAGAATGCAAAACTGCTGCAAGATGCTAAATAAGTCTGTGACGGGTTGGATCACAAAAACCCCCTTGGGAACTGCCAACTGATGTGCCAAGACTACTTCTGCCCCTGCTTTCCATGCCCTCCCAGCTTGGGACTTCAGTGCCCAGCCTGGTTTGAGCCAGACCCGCTAGCCTGCTGCAAACCCAGACCCAGGTCTGAACCACATGCCCCAAAGCTGCAGGCTTAAACTGAAAGCAGCTTAAGAGGTGTTCCTGTCTTTAACACTCAGATGCCCAACTCCCAGTGGGGTCCAAACCCCAAATAAATCCATTTTTACCTTGTATAAAGCTTATACAGGATAAACTCATAAATTGTTCGCCCTCTAGAACACTGATAGATATGCACAGCTGTTTGCCCCTCCCCCCCCCCAGGTATTAATACATACTCTGGGTTAATAAGTAAAAATTGATTTTATTAAATACAGAAAGTAGGGTTTAAAAGGTTCCAAGTAGTAACAGACCGAACAAAGCGAATTACCAAGCAAAATAAAATAGAACACACAAGTCTATGTCTTAATACAGTAAGAAAACTGAATACAGATAAAAACATCACCCAGTAAGCTTCCTTTTACAGACTAGTCTCCTGCTAGTCTGGGTCCAGCAATCACTCACACCCCCTGTAGTTATTGTCCCTTGTTCCAGTTTCTTCAGGTATCTTTGGGGGTGGAGAGGCTATCTCTTTAGCCAGATGAAAACAAAATGGAGGCGTCTCCCACGGGCTTAAATAGACTTCCTCTTGTGGGTGGAGACCCCCTCCTCTCTCCTATGCAAAGTCCAGCTCCAAGATGGAGTTTTGGAGTCACATGGGCAAGTCACATGTCCATGCATGACTCAGTTTTTACAAACAGCAGCCATTGCTTACATGCTACCTTGCACGTCCTCAGGTTGACTTCTTATGTGGATTGGAGCCTTACAAGATTCATTGTCCTTTAAGTGTTTCTTGATTGGGCACTTAATTTGCACATTCCTTTCTCAAGAAGCTGACCAAATGCTCTACTAAGGCTACTTAGAAATCAAGCAAGTGTACAGCCAATATTCATAACGTCAAGTACAAAAATGATGCATACAATAGGAGGAATGTATTCAGTAGCTCATAACCTTTACAGAGATATGTTACATGGCATATGTAGCATAAAACATATTCCAGTTATGTCATATATATATACATTCATAAGCATATTTCCATAAAGCCTTATGGGGTGCAACGTCACAAGTATGAAAACATTTGTAACAAGTTCTTTTTTGTTTGTAAATGTTTCTTTGACAAAACTGGTAGGAGATTGAGATAGATGCTTGAATTCTGGTTTCATTGTTTAAAAATAAATATTTTATTTTGGGACAAAAATATTTAAAATGCAGTACTTGCAATATAGCTTTGTCTTGGTAGACCGCAAGATAGAATTTAAATTACCATGGCCTGCCACCCTACTGTCAGCCTGCCTTGCAATTGGAATATCCAATGAATTGTTAAGAGCTTAGTTTGTCAGAGATCCTTACAAAATAAAGTGTGTTCGTGAGTGCACTCCTGCCTGTGGGATCATTGCATGTGCATAAAACTCAAGTGAAGATATACAGTCATGTGGTCTGTCTATTTAATTCTAATCTATTCTATTTCTAAATCAAAGTGGTTTCTAAGCATTTTGAGATGGTAGTTGAGCCAGGAAATGGTGGTGAATGGCAAATGGTTTTTGTAATTTTGGCATTAAAGAATTTACAAAAAAGTGTGCAGGAATCTGGGATGATCAAAGTTTGGTCTCTGTTAGTGAGTTAATCCTTGTTTTCCTTTAGCTTGCTGCCTAATTGACATAACAGAGAGTTCTGCAGAGTATATAGCAGATAGTTTCTGGTTCTGGGCAGTTCCAAGTCAAGCCCTCTTGTTACAAGTAGATCGGTTTTGAAAGGAATTCCAGGGTTCCTGCAGCTCAGCCTGGTATGGCGAAACAAAACAGTCTAGTCAGCATGAACTGATCTGTGCTAATATGATATTTCTAATATGTGCATCACCATATCATCTAGACAGTAGTCTTGGACTGTTTTGTTTAGGGCTCATATCTTTATTAAAATTATAGAATAACAGAATATTTTCACTGAAGTCTAGAGGAAACCTTTTTCACTTCACAGGAGATACTGTATGCATCCAGTTGCAGAGCCGTAGTCAGTTTATTCTGTTGTTTGTGTGGATTTTTCACACAGCAAATGGAGAGCAAAAAGCAGTAGAAAAATGTGACTGTAAAACTCAAACTATTAGCAACGGGCTTGGGTGCAAATGTGCCAGAAAGTACTTTTAACTCATGTTTGGCTATATTAGATTTTATGTTGATGGTGACCCTTTAAGCAGTCAATCCATGTGTGTCACCATGATTGTCTCAAAACGGTTCTGTGAACTTATTCAATCTCTTATAACATGCAAGTCAGATTTACCCAATTGATTAGAATTATTTTGCATAGTTTTATTAATCTGCTGTCATACAGATATTGGACTCTGGTGAACAGTCAGGCTCTCAGATGCGCACACAATACTGATTCTTAGGGCTTGTCTACACTACCGCGGTAGTTCGACGGCTGGCAATCGAACTTCCGGGTTCGATTTATCGCGTCTGGTGTGGACGCGATAATTCGAACCAGGAAGTGCTCGCCGTCGACTGCGGTACTCCACGTCAGCGAGAGGAGTACCGCGGAGTCGACGGGGGAGCCTGCCTGCCGTGTGTGGACCGCGTCTGAACCGCGGTAAATTCGAACTAAGGTATGTCGACTTCAGCTACGTTATTCACGTAGCTGAAGTTGCATACCTTAGATCGAATTGGGGTGTTAGTGTAGACCAGGCCTTAAAGATCAAGATTTCTTGGTCTTTTGTCACAATCAGCAGAATTCATCTTATTCCAGCAATACTGCAGCCTTCTGTCTATCTCTGGTCCTTTCTATGGTAGGGAAATAATAAATTCCCCATCAGTGCTCACACCAGCTCAGTCCTATCAGAGCTTGCAGTGTTGGGAGCCATAGCATAGTAGGGCTTCTGGTGTTACAACAATGTTACAAAACCTCGCCTAGAGCACATAGATCGACATTGTGTTCAGAAACTCCTGCAGCAAACAGCAGCCCTTCTTTCTATATTTGGGCTCCTAATGTTGCTAACACTGGTGAAGCTGTGAACAGATATTGACAACAGGAGGACGTTTTTAGAAAAATTCCCTACTGTAGATAGGGCTTCTCTGTGTGTGTCTTTCTTCCTTGCACTCCTACCCCTTCAGAAACCCAGCTTTTCATATTCCCTACTGAGTTGAATACTGTAATTTATTATAATTAATTGCTTATCAAGTTTCAGAAGATGACATCACATTCTATCCATACTATTGGTTACCCTTAGACAAGTGTGGAGTAATTGACCCAAATTTAAAGAGGTGGTTGTTTACTCTGAATACTTTTGACAGGCTAATTAGCATAATTAGCACAGCAAATACACAATTGAAATCATTAACTGCAGAGGGCAGACTGTTCCGAGAGCTCTTTTTAATTACCTGGAGAAATACAGGTGAAAGCTCTGCTCTTTGTGTGCCACTATGTTACAGATCAAATAGATCTGATCCACTGCTGATTAGTATGTAATGACAAATTAACTTTTTGAAGCTTATATCCTGTGTTACAGTTGGAGAATGACTTTAATTTGCCTTATTTTCAAAATAACATGAAATATTCATGGTGGAGCTGATAATGATGCCCATTAGAAGACCCTCTTGAGCATAAATATATTTCAATGTTTTAAGCACTATTTAAAATTTTTAAATGTTGGCGCAAAGTTCAAGCAGTGTGCTAAATCAGCTGGATTCCCCATATATTTTTTTACTCTGCCTCTCCATAGAAAGATAGGATGCATTTAGAAATTGTTTGCCTTTGTTTAAATATTTTTTTTTAAAAACGAGGTGTACAGTACAGTTTTAGTATTTCTGTTTACTTACAAGGTTTACTGATATTTCTCCACCTGTTTTGTAAATGCATATGTATAATGGTAGTTTGTTATTGGCATCCTTCTACCCTTCACATATATTGTCTTTGTGAATATGTCAGGTTAATATTTAATATTAAGCACCATGGTGCGCACATATGAAATAATGGGTCTAATTTTCAAAATTGTGTGTTTAAAGTTTGGCACATAAATAGAGATTTGGATGCCTAAATAAAAATTTTAGCTGCTTAACTTTAGGGTACTATAATTGAAAGTTGGGATAAATAACACTTCTGTAGAGTCTCTTTTGTGGCTCTTTAATGGGGTGTACAAACCCTCACTATGGCCGAGATAGTGGAAAGCCTGGAGCAGTACTGGGCCAGGAAAGCTCCGCCCCATAGTCACTGCTGAGCATACTCCTGGGAAAAGGAGCTGTATAAAGAGAGCTCCAGGAATCCAGGCAGTGAGGCGGACAGAAGCCATTTCCTGGAGGACACTGTTCTGCAACAGTAGAAGAAGAAGGTCTTACCAAGAAGGTCCAGCTGTGACCTTTCCTCCTATTTTTTGATATCACCCCAGAGGTAGGGAGTACCATGTCCAGGGCCACCAGAGGTCACCTGCATCCATTCTGAGACTCGGGGGTTTGAGTAAAGGACTATAACACAACAGCAGCCATGCACCACACTGCGGCATCCAGTGTGGTAGGAAGTGTCCCAATGGCATGTGAGCAGGAGGTGGGTTGAACATAGGCCTTGCCCCGCTATCACACTTTCAAGGTCTCCTTATCCACCCCAGATTCCTCTATGATTGTCCCTTGGATGGGCAGAAATTGGGGGTTACTGACTAGGAGGTTGACCCAACTGAACCCCGTTCAGGACACATTGACCTAAAATAGATCCTGGAGCAGGAGGCCCTGCCAGTAGGCCTGCTGACCAAACAGTCCCTGCTACAGGCTCTGAAAACACGTTGCAAGAATTAAGCCTCACAACATATCTCTGGTGTAGGTAAAAGCACAGCAGCTCTACACTATAGTTAAGGATGGGAAGAGAAGAACACTTCATCCAATTGGAAGTGCAGGAGTACTGCAGGTAGAAAAATGTATTTATCCAGTGAATTTGCTAGAAAACTGGGCCTAATGCTCTTTCTCTTGCATAAAGCACTATGGGAATACAGTACTTCTATACTCCTCTGTCATTAGACCTCAAAGCACTTTGCAAACATTAATTAGTTTAGCCTCACAAAACCACTTTACAGATGGGAAAACAAGACATGGAGGGCCAGATCCTGAGCCCCACTGAGGCCTAATGTACATTTAAAAGTGTTGCTAGCATAGTTTACCAGGAAAACCCTCCTAGTACAGATACAGTTTACGCTGGCAAAAAAGCACTTTCTTGCCAGTACTTTTTATGCCTGTTGAGCAAGCAAAATAGTCTATATTGGCAAAAGAACTTCTGTGCTGATATAACTGTGTCTACACTAGGGCTTTTGCCAGTATAGAATTGTTGGAAAGAATTGATCCCCTAATAGCCATTTCTATACCGGCAAAAATTTCATGTAGACCTTGGCATAAGGCTGTTTTGCACCAGGGGTGCTGGAACTATGGGTGCTGGGGGTGCAGCAGCACCCCCTGGCTTGATGTGGTTTCCATCAGATACAAGGCTTACAGTTTTGTTCAATGGCTTTCAGCACGCCCATTATAAAAATGATTCCAACACCACTGTTTTGCACTACTCTGGAATCTTTGAACCTGTCTCATCTGGTTAGTTGAGGATTCAGCTGATCTGCAGGAATCTCCCTGTGAATTAGAACTGCCATAGCAGCTCATACATCGCCCACTATCCAGACATGAACAGACATGAGCTGTAAAGCATTACAAGACCGAGTACATTAAATTTTCACTCAAGAAATATGCCATTAAATTTTCAGAGCATTCATTTCACTGCTATATAGTTTAATAATTCTAAAAATGCCTACATTGTGACTTTCTTAATGCCTTCAACCTGCTCTACAATGCACTTGTAATTTTATAGACATTACCAAAACAAAACCCCAAAAACTTATTTATACAGAAAAGTAATATTTATTTACTGACCTGTAGTCAGTTACTCCTGTCCTCCCTTCCCCTTTCAAATCAAGATTATATATTGCCTACAGCAGTGAGAGACCCTGATCCTACTCAAGGTGGTAAGCAGTATATTTGAGAGCATGCCTTTGCCTGATCAGACCTGTAATTACCAATTGTGGAAAATAATTACTTAAAAACACAGTGTAGGTGTTTGTACTTGTGAAATAGTGTTGTGAAGATACATAGTTTATAGTAAGCGATTAAAAAAGCAACACATTTTCTGTAAGAGTTAGCTAAAACATACTTGTGTGTTGGTTTGAAAGGTCAGCTCCTGGAATAAATGAGACAGATATATGCCCTAACCAGTGTGAACCCTCTTGAATTTTGGGGAAGTTTGAGTCTGAATACTGCAGCTTGGACCCATCTATACAGAAAGCAGATGTGTATGACCAATTGTAACTCTCCTTTTTTTTGCTAGCCTTTCCGTTGTGCACACTGCCATTATTCCTGCAATATATCTGGCTCCCTTAAGAGGCATTACAACAGGAAGCATCCCAATGAAGAGTATGTTAATGTTGGTACTGGTGAACTTGCTGCAGAAGCCCTTATCCAACAAGGTAAATTTCCAGTTAAAAGCAGCACATCTGTCTGTTTATTTTCACTGTTGAAGCAAAGTTGATTTGAAGGTGAACTTTGAGGAGTGAGTTGCACAATTTAATTACATGTGTGAAAAAGTATTTCCTTTTCTAGGTTCTGAAATGGCAACATTATGATTTCATTCACTGTTCCCTTATTCCAGGGCTCGGCAACGTTTGGCACGCGGCCCGCCAAGGTAAGCCCCCTGGTGGGCCGGGCCAGGCCGATTTGTTTACCTGCTGCGTCCACAGGTTTGGCCGATTGCAGCTCCCACTGGCCACGGTTCACCGCTGCAGGCCAATGGGGGGTGCTGGAAGCCGCGGCTAGCACATCCCTCGTCCCGCAGCCCCCATTGGCCTAGAGCGGTGAACTGCAGCCAGTGGGAGCCACGATCGGCCGAACCTGCAGACGTGGCAGGTAAACAAACCAACCCAGCCCCCCAGGGGTCTTACCCTGGCGGGCTGCGGGCCAAACGTTATGAGACAGGGTGAACAGAAGTTCTCAATCTGTCTTCTCTACAGCATTCATTATTTTATATACTTTTATGAGGTCCCCTCTGATTCATCTCCTGTCTAAGGTAAACAATCCCATCTTTTCAATCTCTTTTCAAATGAGTAATCAGCTGATAAATTTTCATGATAGTTTTGAAAGATTGAGCTAATCCTGAGATGAGAACTGAGTGGCTGAATGGCACCAAATTAATCTCCCAATAAACAAGTCAAATCAAGAAAGGTAAACAAGTGCAGATCTGTTGTAAATGGAAAGGGCTTTGGCCTCACACTTAAGGATAATTATTCAAAGCATTGAATGGGGTTTTTAACCATTCAACTCCCATTGATTTAGGGGGAGATTTTCAAAGACACAAATTGGAGTTAGGTTCCTATGGCCCATTCACTTTCAATCGGAGTTGAGTGCCTCACTGCCCTGTCTTTGAATATCTTTCCCTTTAATGGCCATTTCATTGCTAAAGCCCTGTACGCTGCTCTGAAAATGTTGGGGTTATTACTTCTCCCTCTTGCCTATTCAGGTGGGGTAAAAATATGCTTGGTTTTCATTTGGAAATGGACTCTGCACTCTTGAACTGAAAGTCTGTTCCACTCTCAGACAACTGTCTTGGTTTCCAGAGTGGAAATTAATTATCTTAGTTGGCCTAGATGACCAACTAATATTGGTGAAAAGTGATTGCCTTAGCTTCTTGCTTGCAGCTGCAGTCGATTTGCATTATGTAAGCTGCTCTGGGATATCAAATAAACTGGAAATTGGAGAATGTAGGAAATGCTTGACATTCAAGATTAACCCTCAGAACCAAAGCAACAATCAAGGGAAGAGAGAAGTGTGTTTATACATATATATCCGTAGCATGAAATAATTCTGTTCATTGCAGATTTTTCTAAATCTAAAAGCTTTCATTCATTCAGTTCACTTCTTACATCCTTTTTATAAACAGTGGGCAGTGCTGCTAGTTCCTGTTGTCTGATTATTTACATTTGATAGCCCCCATGTTGTTAATTATTTATTTAGAAACCATAATTCTTTCTTTGCAGAGTAGCCATACCCAGATGCTGCTAAAGCAGATAGGTACAAGTCTACTATCTCCCAAGAGAGGTTTTGCTATTGTACACTTGGCAGATAGACCAAAGCGAACAATCTGATTGTGCAATCAGATAGCTTGTTGAGTATGAAGTGTATTTAGAGATTCAGGAAGCACAAAGCTCGTACAGTTCTGGTTCCTGGAGGGGAATAAAAGGGAAACTCAATTAAATATTATGTTGCATTGTGTTGAAAGTGCTGAGCTGTTCGGTAGAGTCACATTTCTTATTTTATTTTTGATCATTTCTGAGGTTTTTGTTTTTTTCCATTTTGAATGGAACATACAAAACTTTTTTTTTTAAATAAGTGCCTTTTGGAAACTTTAGAATTTCCCTTTTTGTTACAGAATAGATACCAGAATAATGCCAAAATATTAGATAATGAATAAAATATAATTCTCCCAAGCATGTCATTATTTCTAAAAAGCATTTCCAAATTATTCTTTTTACAAACAATCCTTGTCCATCAGAAATGCTAAACCACCTTTAAATAACACTGAAATTGTAACACAAGGAAAAACATTCAGAATTAAAAGTTGAGACTCCATCTTTTAACTTGTATAAATACCTTAATTGAAAATGTTATTTTCATGTCGACTATTAAAGGCTTCCCAAAGCCTTCTGAAAGTGCACGTACAGTACAAGAGGTGCAATGCTAATCATTCAAGGAATTACACAGCCAAGTGACACACAGCAGTATTTTATTTTTAGACTGCTATTAGAAATGTATAGCAGCAGTGAATGGCAAAAAAGCAGATACTTTCATACACTCAACTTTATAGAATTATAACTTACAACAAAATTGATTTTTTTTTAAATGTTTAACAATGGAAAATTAATATTCTAACAGTATGTCCAGCCGGCATAGGGCTCAAAAATATCTTGTGATACACTCTACACACTGTTTTTAATGTGGTTTTTTTTTAATTGCTTTTGGAACCTTGGTCACTTGCCTGGTTAGGTAATCAAACAGGAAAGCATGATATGGAGATAATCTCCAGATCTTGGGAGTCAGGAGGCATGGATTCTGTCCCTAGTTCTGCCTCAGACTTTCTTTGTGACCCAGGACAAATCACTTATCCTTTCTTTGTCTAAACTACAGATGACCCGCTTCCCCTCTCTTCACCCTGTTTCCCTCATATCTATAGTCTGTCTTGTTCATGTGGCTTATAGACTTTATAGGACAGGGACTTTCTATTTCTGTGTTTGTAGAGCATCGTGCAATCACAGCTGGGGCCTGTTGGTGCTACTGCAATACAGATAATACCTATCTCATGGGGATGTTGTGTCAGTAAATTGTTTTAAAAGTGCATTGAGATCCTGTGATGGAAAGTGCTATGAAAGTATATATTACATTACATTATATTATAGACACCAATATTGGTGTCAAAAGTGGATAAGGTATGTCATTCACTGACCTTTTCTATATCTGGCCCAAGTATTTAATGAATTGAGTAGAAATTAATTTTCCTGAGCTTCGATGCCAATTAACTGACACAGTTGTACATTAGCAGTTTGCGTATTTCCATTTGTTGTTCCTTAATTAGTCACAATGACAAAAGTTGCAGCTTTAATTAACGTGGTGTAATGTTCTAGTAATTTTAATTTAGAAGTAATATAGAAAGGTCTTTCTCCTATTAATGGAATACTGTGTGCAATGAGAACTTGGCTTGTAATCAGCCTACCAGAGTACACATCAAGCATTTAATTAGATAGCACTAGCAGGAGCCATCATTTGCCAGGGTAATGGATGATGATTTCTAGAGGGCCATCTGGTGGTATAGTACTTAAGGCACAAGGAGCTCCCCTAATATTTATATTTATATTTATATTTAATTTAATGTGGTTTACTCATCTGATACAACACACTGTAGTATTCAATCTATTTGTGTTTTTGGTTTAGTGAGGAAAAAAAAATCCAGTGAAAACGAACACTAGTTTGCATGACTGCATGCATCTAAGTTCTGATATTTGATCAAATTACTTTCATAAGAAAAAAGGTAAAAAATTGGTGAAATCTAATGTAGAAAGTGGAAGTTTATGATTTTGTCATATTGTACTAGTTTTTTTAATTAAGCTGCTGTGAGGACAGACTGTAAACAACTGTAAACAATGTACCATATCCGTTTAAAGACCATAATGAAAAGATACCCGTATTTACACTTTTAAAATGTTAAAATAAATCTATAGTTCAAACTCACAAAAGCAAAGATATTTAGGGTATGGTGCAGTTTCCATTGTATGTTGTCCTTGTTTTACTTTGGTATTGCAGAAGTCCCAGAAAAGTGAATAATCTTACTGGATGTACTGCTATGAAGTCTGATAATGCTGAACAACAGCCTTAAGGGAGATTATTATTTTTTTTATTAACAAAACATGGACCCAACTTTGGGAACATTTACAATATTAAGAGCATGACAGTATTTTAAAAAATGGTCAAACATCTACTTGACAGAGAACTCCACCACTCATAACATAAAAGCACTTCACCCCACTAAGGCCTTGCTTCGTACTTTGAGGGCCAAGAAACTGGGGCTGTATCAGGAAAAAGGGGAAACGACATTCAGAGACAAAGGCTGCTATGGCTCCAGTCCTGCAAGCTGTTGGGTGGAGCATCCAAATTAATCTTATCTGCTGGGATTATACATAATGAGGAGGTGTTCAGATACCTTGTTGATGAGTTCATAAAAAAAACAATAGTCTCTAAAGGACTGATCATGCTTTGAAGAGATGGAAGATATGATCTAATAGCCTTTCCCTCTCCCTAAATATTGTGATTCACATAGAAGGCTTTATATTACAGATCTGCCTAAATCAAAACTCAGAATATGGATATCCCCAAACGTGGAGGAATTTTGGGTGTGAATCTAGATGTAAACTTTTGGCTCATGCCTATCTCTGCTTTTTAGATTTAAAATCACGGCACGAATTCCATCTAGAAACAAATTGCTAGCCAGTACAGTCTACAAAGTATAATTGTATAAGTGGAACCAATGCATTCTGCACTTTTCTTTTAAGTCCCTAGTAATTTTTTTGGCCCAGCAGTGGGATGTGAAGGTCAGGATCAGTGTAGTCCTCTTCGGTGGAGAGGTTCATCTCTCACACGAGTGCTCACCGTCCTTCAAAGGGTTTCCAGTTGTGCAGCAAACAAAAAACACAGGTCCTTGCCCAGTAAATAGTTTGTTTACATTCTACCCTGGGGCTCACATGCCCCTCACAGATACATAAACTGGGTGAGGAGCAGATCCACTCAAAATTGTACCATACACATTGAAGTGGTTCAGCTAGTCTGATTATATTTAAAATAATAAGTGTTCAATACACAGAGAAAGCAAAATCTTATGAGGTATTGCTGCTTAGGTTGACAGAAAAAGGCGCAAACTTGAGTAGTCCCGTATGGCTTTCTTGTATCCCAAAAATGTAATGGTAGTAAGAGGGTACTCTGTGGGATAATTGAAGTGAAGTGAAATTATACCAAAAAAATCTTCTTTTGTTTTTGTTTTTTTCCCCAGGTGGCATTAAATGTCCAGTTTGCAGTTTTGTGTATGGTACAAAATGGGAGTTCAACAGACATCTTAAGAACAAGCATGGCCTGAAATTAGTGGAGCATGATGGGGAAGCAAAGTGGGAGGTAAAAACAAAATTGCTACATCTTTGCCCAAAAATTTCAAAAATCTCTAAAGATATAGAATGTGTGTGAAAAGTGTATTATGGACTTCCTTACATGGTGGAAAGTTGTCTTCTCTCTATTATCTCTGGCTTGAATGCATACAGTTAATGCATACAGTGCAATTCTGCACTAAAAAATTAAAAATTCTGCACGCAATAATTTCTGCATATTTGATTTGTCAAAATAACACTATATAATCATGCCAGTTTCAATTATTTTGCTAATTTATTTCAAAATACCTGTCAGCAAGTATGTCTGTAACAATACAGACACACACAAAATTTCCCCCAGGAGTAGAGAGTTAAAGAAACCCCTACAACAACCCACTTCCTGTTTCTTTGCCCCCTCCCCACCAGAGCCCAGATGCGGGGTGCCCCCCTCCACCCCAGACACTCACACCCCTTCCCCCAGAGCCCAGTTGCAGGTCCCCTCCCCTCGCCCAGACACCTGCGCCCCTCCCCCTCCAGAACCCAGCCGTGGACCCCCCAGCCCAAACACCTGCACCCCTTCTTTCCCTCCCCCCCAAAGCTCAGGACCCAAAAGGAGAAACATCCTGATGCTGGGTCCTGAGCGTGTGTGGAGTTTCCTGCATGCCGCCTCCTTCCTTCAGGGCATGTTGAGAACTGCAGTTCCCAGGAACCCTCCAGTTCCCTCTCCCTCCCCTGGCAGTGTCTTCTATTTGCCAGCTGGGCTCTGCTGGGTACAGCAACCCCTACTGGCGGCCAGCAGCTCTGCAGAGCATTTCGGGGGGGCGGAAGGAAATTCTTCATGCACAACATTAATTTCTGCTCAAATTCTGCATGCACAGCAGTGCAGAAGTCCCCCAGGAGTGATACAGTGCTAAGGTTAACTACTGTAATGTCTAGCAGGATTAACAAGATAACAATTCATGGTTCTTCAAATACTGTCCGTATGGGTGCTCCAGTTCAGGTGCGCCTGTACTCTGCATCTTTGATCAGAGATTTTTGGTGCCTGTGCCCGTTTAGTCCACACATGCAAGCTCACACCCTCATGCCCTGTACCAAAGGTGTAAAGGGCCATAGACGAACAGCCCTCAGTCCCTTGTCAACGTCCTTTGGCCTGAGATGGAGTCTGCTGTGTGCCTGTTCTCTTTAGTACTGTATTTAGCGGTTAGTTAGTATGTAGTTAGTTCTTTGATAGTGTTTATAGTTGTTGAAACAGTTGTTCCCTTTTATCTTTTTCCTTTAAAAAATTATTGATAGACATAGATTGATTTAAAATCTTCTCCTATTAAGGGGTAATTTTTTGTTATTTTGCTTGGAGATGCTGGGCTCTTGGGATTTAAAAGGTGGCTATCCTGATAAGTGATGGGCATTTTCAGTGCCTCCACTCTTTGGGAGACACTCATCTTCCCAGTGAGTGCAGGATCTGCACTTCTTTCAAAGGTAGATCCCAAAAAAATGGGGAGATCAAGTTTTAACTCCTGATTATGAAGCAAGCCTTAAGACCAGCTTCAGATCCAGGGGCAGAGGACCCTGCCCCCCCATACATAGACCTCCCAGTACGGCTAGTGCCCTGTCCACCCCAAGATCTTGGTCATTGGAGGCCACTTGAGATCTAGGCTGTACTGGTTACATCTATAGCACTGAAGACCTCAGCAAAGGTAGCATCGACAATTCCCTTGTTAGATTCAGGAGATTGGTTTGTGATTCTCGACCTACAAGATGCATATTTTCATGTGGCTATTCACCCTTCACACGAGGTTTCTTTTATTTTCTAATCAACAATGATATCTACCAATACCAGGTGCTTCCTTTCAGCCTATCTTCTGTCCCCTGGGTATTCTCGAATGTTCTGGCAGTAGTTGCCATCCACCTACGTTGTCTGGATATAAATGTTTTACCCTATCTGGACGATTGGTTGATCGGAGCAGATCTTATCAGGAAGTGGTGGTGGCCATAAATGTGACACATTTTCGCCAGAAGACATCCCTCTAAGAAATGACATTGAGAGTCTCAGGAAGAGTACACTTTTTCATCATAACTATTCCCTATGCAGGGCCCCCTGAGGGATGCAGTACGGCAGAAAATATCATTTCTGCTCCTGCTTCCAAAATCAGGTCGTCTTCCCCTCAAAGACCACCTCAGGAAGAGAAAATGGTCCACTGGGACATCCAACAGAATGACATGCAAGAACCAGATTGCCATTAGAAGAGACTGGACATATCTTCATTTTCCCTGGAGAATCCATCGCTCCAGGGGTCCCAACCCAGGCAGACAATTAGCACATCTTCCAGGAGTTTGGTGGAATGAACAGTTGACACACTGGAAATTCAAGTACAGGAGGAGTCACAGAACCAATTGGTCATCCTGCACTACTTGGTCCAGAGAGGAGTTAAACTTCTTGATAATGGAGGGACAACTAGCAGACCACTCTTCTCTGCAGGCTTCCCTCAATGTCTCAGACACAGCAGTGTGTTGTATAGCAGCTGCAGTTACAATGTGCAGGGCTTCATGGTTGCAGTCTTCGGGAATATGGAAGGAGGTTCAAATGACCACGGGGGGACCTTCCCTTCAAAGGCTGTGACCTGTTTCATACACAGACTGTCAAATCCCTGCACGCTTTGAAGGACTTAGGTCACTTTGCAATCCCTAGAGAGGAATACCCAAACTCTAAGGAGGGAATACTACAAGCTTCACCTATCAGAGTCAACCATCCCCTAATACTATGGATAACAAAGATCTTTAGAGCCTCTGAGGAAAAGTGGTTGCAAAGGAGAAGACCCTTCTGCCACGCATTCTGCACTACGTCATGCCAGAAAATTTGACAGGACGGTTGAGTCTCTGCATGGAATGATCTTTTATTTTCAGGAGGCCTGAAACCAGATTATCTCAAATAAGTAGGTCATGGAAATTGTGAATAAGGAGGTAGTCTGTCCAGTTCCAGTCTCTCCCTCTCTGACACGTCCCTCTCTCATTTTCTTCAGGGACCCCCTTGATAAGACACTGTTAAAGGAGGAGGAAGCCTTTATGCAATTCAAAGCAGTGGAAGGAGTCCCTGTAGAATTCCAGGATGCGGAGGGTTATTCAGATTATTTCCTAATTCCAAAGAAGAAAGGGGGCTGGTATCCCATCCTAGATCTCCAATGACTCAACCAATTCATATATTGCTTCAAGTTCAGGATGGTGACCTTTGCTTCTATAGTTCCTACCCTAGATCCTCAATATTAGTTCACACTCAATTTACAGGACACCTGTTTCCATATAGCAATTCACCCGGCCCATAAGAAATACCTTAGATTGGCTGGTTGCTAGTCCCAATACAGCATGATTTCTTTTGATCTCTCCACTGCTCCCAGAGTATTCATCAATTGCCTAGCATTCATGGTGGATCACTTAGGGAGGCAGGAAGTATATGTCTACTGTGACAAAGTTCCTCCTCTATCTTGGTGGGTCCTGCGCTTATTGGCGGATTTTCTTGCCTCAGAGATTCACCATGTGGGTTGGGGAACAGCCCAGAGACCTTCCCCTCTGGAAGAACCCACAGTCCAGGTCAGTTGGGAGGTTTGGGGGGAACCCGGACCCGCCCTCTACTCCGGGTTCCAGCCCAGGGCCCTGTGGACTGCAGCTGTCTATAGTGCCTCCTGTAACAGCTGCATGACAGCTACAACTCCCTGGGCTACTTCCCCATGGCCTCCTCCAAACACCTTCCTTATTCTCACCACAGGACCTTCCTCCTGGTGTCTGATAACGCTTGTGCTCCTCAGTCCTCCAGCAGCACACCCTCTCACTCTCAGCTCCTTGCGCCTCTTGCTCCCAGCTCCTCACACTCGCACCACAAACTGAAGTGAGCTCCTTTTAAAACCCAGGTGCCCTGATTAGCCTGCCTTAATTGATTCTAGCAGCTTCTTCTTAATTGGCTCCAGGTGTCCTAATTAGCCTGCCTGCCTTAACTGGTTCTAGCAGGTTCCTGATTACTCTAGTGCAGCCCCTGCTCTGGTCACTCAGGGAACAGAAAACTACTCATCCAGTGACCAGTATATTTGCCCTCTACCAGACTCCTGTACCCCACTGGTCTGGGTCTGTCACACTACCTATACTTTAACGATTGGTTAATTCAAGTATCAGAGGGGTAGCCGTGTTAGTCTGTATCCACAAAAACAACAAGGAGTCCAGTGGCACCTTAAAGACTAACAGATTTATTTGGGCATCAGCTTTTGTGGGTGCATCTGATGCATCTGAAGAAGTGGGTTTTTTACCCACGAAAGTTTATGCCCAAATAAATCTGTTAGTCTTTAAGGTGCCACCCGACTCCTCGTTGTTTTTGTGGTTAATTCAAGGACGGTCTCCTCAGCAAGTGAGCAATTCATCAAAGGTAGCCTTCGTGCTCTTCACTGCTTTGGATCTCAGAGTGAACAAGGAGAAATACAATCTGATCCTCACTGAAAAGAGTTCATAGGGGTAATATTGGACTCCACAGTAGCAAAAAGCTTACTTGTCACAAGACAGATTCCTCACTCTTCTGAACTTCATCAGTCAACTCCAGGCTTACCCAACATCAACAGTGAGAGCATGTCTCAGACTCATGGAAAACATGGTTTACTGCTCCTATCTGTTGCAGTTTGCCAGACTCCACCTACACTCCATGCAGACTGGTTGAGATCAGTGTAACTACCTGGAAGACACCATATAGTCATGATATTCATGGTCCCACAAATTTGTCACCTCGTTAGATTGGTGGAAGGACCTTCCTACAGGTGTATAACAGAGGATCGTTGTCACCATTCCTACCAACCAAGACATTGGTGATAGATGTAGCTACTCTTAAGGCTTGCCTATGCAGTGTGCTAAAGAGCACCAGCTGGGGTGTAAATTGTAGTGTGCAGAGTGCACTCACTAACTGCCCACATGGGCCCTGCTGGCGCTCACTAAAAATTCCTTAGTGTGCGTTTAGGTAGTGCAGTACTATGTCAATGCACCGTAGGGCTCTTTGAGTGTATGCCAGCAGGATCCACACAGATAGTTACAGTTAGTGCAGGACACGCTGGTGTGTACTAGAATTAACACCCCAGCTGGTGAGGACTAGGACATTGTGTAGACAAGCTCTTGGAAGGGGATCTCTTCTAGACCAAATTCAGACACAAGGCCTCCCCAAGAACTAAATCTCCACATAAATATGCTAGAGTTAAGAGCCTTTTGCCTAGCATACACGGTATTTCTACTCACTCTGAGGAACCACCATCCAAATACTGATGGACATCACTATGTACTACGTCAACAGGCCTGGAGGGGCTCAATCATTGCCTCTTTGCCAGGAATCCGTCCATCTCTGGGAATGGTGTATTTATGATCACCTCACTCTAATGGCCCTACATATTCCAGGTTTTAAAAACACCCAGGTGGACCAGCTTAACAGACAGTATTCACACACTCATGAATGTTCTGTCAGTGACTCAATTCTGTGAAGTACCTTCTGCAATGTGAACAGACCTGTTTGCCACGGACTGGAACAATGAATGCTAACTATCTGCTCTGGGAGTGAGTGGGAGGCTGGGGAAGGCCCAGTCTCCCCGTCAGATGCCTTACTCATCCCCTGAGCACTGGGACTCGTGTATGTTTATCCATCCATTTCACTCATACTTAGGGTCCTGACGAAACCTGACGAAGGTTGGAGGCAGCCCATAATATGCTGCTAGCTCCAGCATGTAACAGTTTTGGTTACATAGTTTTCGCACACCCTGTAGTTGCTAGGTTCCTCAAAGGCCTCATCCATGTCTTTCCTCCAATCATACAGAGCTCCTGGGACCTCAACATTATGTAATAAGGCTGATGGGTGTCCCTTTGAACATTTAGCAACCTGTTCGTTATACCAGCTGTCTATGAATATTGCTTCTTAGTGATCGTAAACTCAGCCCAAAGAGTAGGAGAGATCCAAGCCCTCACAACAAGACCACCATATACAGTATTCCATAAGGACAAGGTAACATTGAGGCTTCACCTAAAATTCTTGCCCAGAGTTGTTACTGACTTTCTCCTGAATCAAGTGATTCGCCAGTTTTATTTCCCAAGCCTCATAATAGTCAAAGGGAAGCTTTCACACCTGTGAAATGGACTGTTCAGGAATTCTCCAATACATTCCTGGCCTTTGTTGACAGGATGAAGAATCAACCAATATATATACGAAGTTCCTGATTGTAACCAATTTGCAATAGTTCAGTTGGACCCATTTTCATAGATAAGAGCCCATTCTAACACACTGTAAGCAGCTTCTATAATGGGGGTCGGGATCTCTCAGGGGGTTGCGAGGTTATTAATGGGGGGTTGTGAGCGGTCAGCCTCCACTCCAAACCCCGCTTTGCCTCCAGCATTTATAATGGTGTTAAATTAAAAAATTTATAAGAGGGGTCGCACTCAGAGGCTTGCTGTGTGGAAGGGGTCACCAGTACAGTAGTTTGAGAACCACTGAGCTACCTGGAGTTCAGTTCACACCTTCACTCGACACAACTCCCTGACAGAGGACTCCAGGTCAAATGTCTGATTTGGCTGCATTGTCCTCCAGTCCTTGTGTCAGCAGATTCTGAATACCACCTCCATGAAAAGAGATTATTGCTTGCAAGTGAACAGAAATGGGATCTATGTGGACCGTCACTTGAAGAAGAGCGTTTCTTACTCTGCAGTAACTGTGGTTCTTCAAGATGTGTTATCCACTTGTATTCTACAACCCACCCTCCTGCCCTGCTACTGCAGAATCCTGTATCACTTGGATTCTGCTTTAGGGAAGAAACTGAAGGGTTGTTGTGGCTGACCCAACGGCTGTGTCCTTGGCTATTGGGAGCAAGTGTGGTCCCAACAAACACTGCTCTTCAAAATAATCTGATCTCATGTGCACGGGGCACATGCAAACCAGAAGTTGGAGTACTTGTGGACAACATAACTCTTTTTGCAGAGTAAGTAGCCAATCTTCTTGACACAAAGGGTCCTTTTCTGGCTTCAAAGGAATTTGTCCAGATTTATATTGGCAGTGTAGCTAAAAGGAGAATTTGGCCCACAATATCTTCCTAGAGTCTAACAAGTGTGTGATTTAGGTTATTAATTATAAATTACGTGCACAATAAAAATAAAGTCAAATTAACATGGCATTTTGTAAATGAACTTGATGCAACTATCTGGAAGTCTAATAGAAGTATAAATAAGCTTATGGGGTGAAATTATGGCTTCCATTGAAATCAGTGGCAAAATTTCCATGGACTTCAATGGGGCCAGGATTTCTCATGTTCTTCCATAAAGTATGTTGTTATAAATCTGTCATCCAGTTTTTCCCTATTTAAATTTGGGGCACCAAGTGCCCTCTGTAATTCTCAAGAGTTAAAATGAGATCATTGACCTGTTTTTTAGCTAACAACTGAAATTTCTGAGGAATCATCCACTCAGTATCTGCACATCACAGAGGCTGAAGACGTTCAAGGAACTCAAGCTGCTGTAGCTGCATTACAAGACCTAAGATATACCTCAGAGAATGGTAAGGGATATTTTTAGTTTGAAAGGGTAGAGTAGATCTTTTTCATCAGAGTTCCCAACTCTTGTGAATACAGTGGGAAACTTGAAAAGGAAATATTTATTCTTCTGTATTGATTTTTACCAAGGTATTTTCTATATGGTAGTGAGGTACTAATATTGTAGTGTGGTAAACATTTCTTTGTAAGGTCATCCGTAATACTTTTTAAAAGGACAGTGTCAAGTTTTTGGGCCCACACTGTGGTCTACCACAGGGGTTCTCAACCCTTTTCTTTCTGAGCTCCTTTCTCTCCCCCTTCCCCCAACATGCTATAAAAAATCCATGGCCCACCTGTGCCACAACAACTGGTTTTCTGCATATAAAAGCCAGGGCCTGCGTTGGGGGGGGAGACGTGAAGCAGGGCAATTGTCTGGGGCCCCATGCCACAGGTGCCCCTGTGAAGCTAAGCTGCGCAGACTTTGGCTTCAGCCCAGGTGGTGGGGCTCAAAGCTTCGGGCTTCAGCTTTCTGACCTAGGCCCCAGCAAGTCTAATGCTGGCCGTGCTTGGTGGACCCCCTGAAACCTGCTCGCGGACCCCCAGGGGGCCCTGGATCCCTGGTTAAGAACCACTGGTCTACCATAAAGCGGTTAGAAACTGATTAGGCATGTCAAACCAAAAAATTTCTTTCTTCATTTTTCATTCATCTTACTGTTGATAACTAATTATAACTAATTACCACTGCACACCCAAATAATTACCAATGCACACACATCTGTATATACAGTGATCATCAATAAATCATCAGCATTTATTACACCACTGTTTTTGACCTTACTATGGTATTAGTGGAATTTTCTGTATGAATTATAGAAAATATCGTGGTACAGACAAATAGCATGGCAGAATAAATGTTGAATGTTTAATTGCAATCCTCTAGATAACATTTTTGCCTTGCTGCAAGAGTCAACCAGCCAGCAGTTGAATAGCTAATCTACCATATTCTCAGTTAATTATGATGGTACACAAACAAGGAAGTAAGACCACCAGAGTTGTATTGGCTTGTGTTTGACAAGAAACAGGGGAGCACTAATTAATATTTGCTAAATGGAAAATGACAAAATCGGGAGGGAAAGAAGAAATTATTTTCAAGCTTCTCAGAGTACTAAAACAGCAGAACAGAGTATGTGAGTGTGAGTTCGATGAAAAGATAAACAAGGGTCTCTGTGATGCTGCCTAACAGAGTACTTATCACAGGATTCCATTTTTGCAATGGATCCATTGCTATAACTTAGTATAGTTAAGGGGTCGGCAACCTTTGGCACACAGCTCGCCAGGGTAAGCACCCTGGCGGGCTGGGCCGGTTTGGTTACCTGCTGCATCCGCAGGTTCGGCCGATGGCAGCTCCCACTGGCCGCGGTTGGCCGCTCCAGGCCAATGGGGGCAGTGGGAAGCAGTGCGTTCCGAGGGATGTGCTGGCCGCCGCTTCCTGCCACCCCCATTGGCCTAGGACGGCGAACCGCGGCCAGTGGGAGCCGCGATCGGCCGAACCTGCGGACGTGGCAGGTAGACAAACCGGCCCGGCCCGCCAGGGTGCTTACCCTGGCGAGCTGCATGCCAAAGGTTGCCGACCTCTGGTATAGTCATTCTTGAACTGTATATTGTTCACCATTGACCTTGACCTGAACTTGGAGGGATGATAATTTTGGGTAACACATTGGTAGCAGAATGGAATTTTCAAGCCTATTAAATGAGGATGTATTACTGACAATTTATATATATATATTTATGCATTTTTTCTCAGTGGGAATTGTGAATGAATCGGAGGAATCCTTTGCAATTCTTGCCCAGTCATGCAAACATTTACATTTAAAATAAGCACAACATGGGTTAAGTTTAAGCATAAAGCTTTCAAAACATATTTTGTTAGTTTAGTGTTTCAAACTTTGTTCAAAATATTTGTTTGACATATTTCCTTTGGAAAAACTTGAAGAGAAGTAACATCTTGTCCAGAGGCAGAGTTATACAGTCACACACTAGAACAAATTAAAACATACGTTAAAACAAGCAGAAATAGTTTTCAGTTCCCTAAATAAAATAATGTTGACTCATACAAATAACAGCATGTCAACTTCTTCATATTTGAAACTAAGTTATATCGGCCATGTTCTCCCCTGAGAGGAGTTTGGGGTCAGGGACCCAGTTATGGCCCCCTTTTTTCTGTGAGCTGATCTGCCCCTGCCCCAGCATGAGTTAAAGCAGCTTAGGGGCTGCTCTAACATATGCAGACTGAGTATCAACATAACATAGCTCTGCCAGCTTCTTTCCTTCCAGAGACCTCTAAAACATGGATAGGTGGGCCGCAGGGATAGGAGTTCCTCACCACAAAAGGAATTTTTCACTGACTAGCTATGACCATGTTCTGTCCCCTTCATGCTGCTGTAGGGTCATAATCTCAGTTCTGTATTTTCTGTAAACTGACTATTTCTCCAGCAGAGCCACACACACACTGAGAAAATGAAAAAGTGTGGCAAAAACTGCTATACAAATAGAATAATCCGGCATGATCTTTCTAAAGAGAATTCATTTTCCCCTTCAGCACATTACTGACAAGGGTGGTTGTTCTGGGTTGAGAGGAACTGCAGATGGTCAAACAGATGGTAATGGTAGACAAACAGTATACTAAATAGCTGTCCTGATTATTATAACTTTAGTGTTCAGATTCTGTTAATGGTGAACCCTTAGCAAATACTCATTTGGAGTCATAAAGCTTTGCAGCTTTGTAGTTTACAGTTACTGCTGTAAGTTCTGCCTGTTGATTGTTTAATCAATAAGTTCTTTTAGATCACTTTCAGATATGGATAAAAATGAACTATGCAAATGCCCATCCTGTTCCTGAGGACACTTATTTTGTGAATACTTTCTCCCATGGATCCACTGTTAAAATGTCATGTTATTGAGCTGCTGTTATATATAGCAAGAGTTCTACATGTGGGGGTGGAGGCCAGGGAGATAAGAGCATTTTGATTCACGGAGCCTTAGAGCTGTCTTGGCTATAATTGTCTTGTGCCCATTATCTTTCTGATAAGGTGAAAGACTTGACTCCACCGCTGTAAACATCCTTCAGCAAATCATTGAGTTGGGGTCAGAGACCCATGATGCTGCTGCTGTTGCTTCTGTAGTTACCATGGCACCTGGAACTGTTACAGTGGTAAAGCAGGTAAGAGCTCTTCTGTATCTTAGAAAATATACATTTTATTCTCATTAATTTTTTTCATAAAATATGTATTTATTTCATAAAGGAACTTCTGTTTCTCTAAATGAGAGTACAGTGAAGGCCAACTTTCAAATAAGAATTAAAGGATTGACTCATTCAGTATAATTCCATATTCTGCCGTAGGCAGGTGGAATTTTTTACTTGTGTGCATAAAGGTTGGATATTTGCGCATAATAGTTGTTTGATTACTTTCTCTGTGTGTGAGCTTCCAGCTTTTTTTCAACATAAGATGTCAAAAAACTTACTTTCAGGCTTTTTAGAACAAAACTGAAAGTAGTTTGTTAGTAAATTTATTCAGGGTGTCTTTATTTTGCATTAAGCTAAGGTAGCATTAGCTCTTAAACAGCAATTTTTTTCTGAAAAATGGCTGTAAAAGGAGCATATTTTGTATTCCTCCATGTAGTCAGCTCTACTGATATTTGTGATAAAAATAAGGTTTTGTTTTTTATTTGATTGATTGACTACTTTTCAGACTCTTAGTGCTACAGAACCAACACCACTCAGGGTTTGTCTTCACTGAACAGTTAACTCAAGTTGTAGCTCAGGCGTTACCCCTAACTCGAGTCCTATCCACACACAAAACCGCTTGACTTGAATGTGGTGGTAACTCAAGATGACTGGCCCCTCAGGGCCCTCACCAGCTGTTAACACAATCACTGTGCCGTAATCCAATCATTCTTTGTATCTGGAGTATTATTTCACAGTATAGCTGCTTTCTGCTGAGCTGAGCTGAGCTAACTCATCAGGAGTTAACTTGAGTATAGAAATTCGAATTTATGCTGTAGTGAAGACTTAGTCCCAGAGAAATGAGCTGGATTCTGATCTTCCTTGTGCATCATTAACATAATTGTTTACCAAGTTCCAATCAGATATAACTGTGCAATCCCCTGAAGACAGCAGGGTTGCATAGGTGTCACTAAGGGCATATTTGGCCTGAAAACATTGGTTGCTGGTGATAAATGGGAGGAAAAGAAGCCAAGCATGACTTTCAGAGCCCATGTGGAATTAGCAAGGTAGCTTTGGTCAGTTTCCTTTTTTCATGTGTGTTGTCTGGCGGTATGGAAGTCTAGAATTCAGGTGCATGTAATCTGCTGCTACAGCTTCTTTATATGTATAACAGGGTACATGCACTAAAAATGTAATATACTTTACATTGCTGTCTACATCAAGAAGCCATTTGGAAAAAGGAGAAGTGGTTTCACTAACCCCATTCCACTTCTTTTTCTTTCCATTAGAGGCATGGCAGCCTCAGATGAGGACTAAACTTAATTTGGACTCAGCTCCCCTTGCCGCAAGCTCTTAATGACCAATACTATTGTTGAACTCAAACTCTAGTTGATTAGGTGACAGCAGAATTCCCTTTCTGGACTAATACACTGTGCAGGGTTGTCATTAGTTTGAGAGGTAACTGCAGAAGCAAGGAGACAAAAACTAATTACCAGCCAAGTTTAGAATGCGGCTTGGTGTTTTAAAGAGCTTCATTTTTGTTTTTTTACGGGTAGATGTAATCAAATCCACACTCTGCCAACATGCATTTGTTACCTGATCTCAGCAACTGCACATAAGTCCTTACTGTTAAAGTCTTTAATGACATACAACTACGATATTTGAGGGGCTTTCTGTTGCCCTACTTCTCATTTCAAAGACTTCAAATTAAAATTTGGGATTCTTTAAGAAGAGTTTATTAGATGGCCAATGAATGATTCTGCATTCAAGAAAGAGGACAACTTGGGCTAAAAACCTGTCCTAGTTTAATGGAGAAGTGAAGGCAATGATTAGAAATAAACAAATTATATATAACAAATAGAAGAAGAGAGAAAAAAATAGATAGTAATTGCTATAAATTAGTCAGAAGTTACGAAGAGTAGAAAATTGATAAAGTAATTTACGACAAGGAAAATCTATAGCTGACAGGGCTAAGGACAACGAGGAGTTTTTTAAAGTATATTAGAAACAAAAGAAATCCTAGCAATAGTATAGGCCTGCTACTAGAGGAAGATGGTAAAATTATTAATAATGATGCAAAAATACATTAGTGTTCTATAAATATTTCTGTTCTGTACTTGGGGAAAAGCTGAATGGTGTGTTTGAATCACTTGAGGATAATGCAGTACTTACCAGTCCATTAGTAACTAAGGAGGATGTTAAACAAAATCTACTAGTGATAGTGATAAATATTTTTAAAGCAGAAGGTCCAGATAACTTGCACCCAACAGTCCTGAAAGAGTTGGTCCTGAAAGAAATCTCTGGCCTAATGATATTAATTTTTAATTAATATTGGAATATTGAGAAAATTCCAGAACATGGAAGAGTGCTAATGTTGTGCCAATATTCAGATTGGCAAATGGGATGATTTGGGTAACTACAGGCCAGAGACTGACATAGGGTCTTGGTGACTGCTATCTGGGCCTGTTGGGTGGAGTGGTCCTTGAGGAGCCAGACTTCCAAATATGGAAAGAGACCATGATGTCCCACTGACATAGGTGGGCTGCTGCTGCTGAGTGGACCTTCCTTAAGACCCTCAGGGCCATGGAGAGCCCAAAGGGAAGGACACATTATTGGTAATGATCTGAGTCTATGACAAAATGCAGAATGCATTTGTGGGAGGGATAAATAGTCACCTGAAAGTAGGTGTCTTGATGGTCAAATGCGATGAACCAGTCCCCTGGATCCCGGGATAGGATTATGGCAGCTAGGGTCACCATCCTGAAGTGCTACGATAGGATGTAGGTGTTCAGGTTCCTGAGGTCTAATGTCAGCTTTCAACCACCGCCTGTTTTGGGAATCAGGGAATATAAACAAGGCAGGAAGCAGATGGAAACAATAGACACCACAATTGCTGCATCTCAAGCCTGCAGTTGGGTGAGAAGGAACTAGAGCAGTGGTGGATCTGCACCACTTTGTATGCCTCACTTGAGAGCACGAGACTCTGCTTTGTGCAGGTGCAGACCCTGCTATTCTCCGATCAAGGGTGCGTGGAGCACCCTTACGGACATATATTCAAAGGAGGAGAAGTTGTTTACTTGTACAGTAATTTGTGTTCTTTGAGATGTTTTGTCTCCATGGGTGCTCCACCTCCCATTGTCCTTCCCCTCTGCTGTGGAGTCTTCTGTGTTTCATGGCCAAAAAAGTACTGGAGCTGTGGCGGGTCTGCAACTCCTTATTTGCCCTCAAGTTTGGAGCACGATGCACTGCTCTGTACAGGCACAAACCCACAAACATTGCTGTTTACAGTCTCCGGTCGAGAGTGTACTGGAACTCAGTTAAGCACCCGTAAGGACAAAACATCTTGTAGAACTCAAGTTACAGCACAGTTCAGCAATGTCTCCTAGCTAATCTAGTAATCTTAACTGAGTTTGGCATAGGAGCACTAAACTCCTCCTCACAGGTGCCACCCCCCTCCCAGCACACTGACCTCAAATCTTGGTTCCCCATAGCCCCCCACATCCCTATTCACTTTCTCCTGTTTCCCCAAAGCCCTATGCAATCTCTCATGCCTTCCAGGGTTATGTCTACACAGCAATGTAAGCCTAGGGTTAGTGGAACTCGAGTCAGCTGACCTGTGTCAGGGAACCCTGGGCTTGAGAGTCTACCTTGCATTTTAACCTTAGGTTAAGGATTTTCTGATCCATGCTCGAATTTAGTGCTCTGGCATCCACACTGCAGTGCACAGACATGAGTCACAGTAACCCTATCCTGGAGTGCCTAGCGCCGCCATCCCCCTCCCCCCAAAAAGTGTTGACTCTCTAGCCCTAAGAATGTGTTGCACTGTGGGAAAACTCTACTGCCCACTCTGTTTCCTAACTGTGAGGGTGTTATTGATGGGACTCAGGTGCCCATAAGGAGCTCATGAGTACATACACCACATAATTAGCTCCTCTGGTGGCTGGCTCAGTAGAATAACTGCAGTTTGAGAAGGCTTGGTACTGAACCTCTCACCTAATCTGAGAATTGGGCTCTCCATCTCTAAACTGAGTCACATTGGCAGGAAAATGCCCATGTGCTTCTGTCCTGAGGATAATTAGGACATCAATCCCCAGGGCTGTCAAACTATTAAAATGAAATTTTGCATTCTTAATTTTTAAAATGGGATGTTCAATGATGGTGTTTTTGTTTGGTTATTTATTTATTTATTTTTGCCTGTTTGTTTTGAAGTTTGACGTAAAATGTAGGTTTCAGAGAAAAACACACACATACACCAGCCTGGCTGCTGCTGGCTACAGTGCGGTGAAGTGCCTCCCCAGGCCTTGGGGAGCAGTGTGCTCCAGCACCCCCTGGGGAGCTCTTATCCCTGACCCTGCTGCACCCCAGGAGGCAGAGGTATGGGATCCTCGGAAGGCTGTGGGGAAATCTGGGGGCTGGCTCCCACTCACTGCCCTCACAGTACATGCTGCTCAGGCACCCCTGCACATGAGCCCCAGGGAGGGTAGGGGAGGCCCAGGAGCAAGGGGACCAAGCATCTGCCCTGCAGGGATGGGGAGCAGCAGGGCTCCCGGCTCAGCATGGCTGAGGGAGGGATGACCCCCAACATCCTGGCAGCTGGGAGCTGCCTCCCGCCGGTCAGTTTTGCTCTCTGCTCCATGCAAGCTCTGCACAGCAGCAAGGAGAAGCAGGAGCTGCTGCTACCATGAGAGGAGCAGGAAGAGGGAGCGTGCTCGGCCAGGCAGTAACGGCACTTTCGGCCACTGCGCTGGCTCCCTGCAGCGCTGCTCCTCTGCCTCTGGGAACTGTAAGATGCATCCGGAGGACTTTTGGGACCCGAGTCAAACTGGAAAGAAATCGGGCTTGGACCCTAGGTCCCTGCTTAACACAGCCCTGCAGGGTCCTAGTACCCTAGGTCCAACCCTAGGTGAGTACAATTGGTGCGTTGACGCAAGGGGAGGTAGGCTTGAGCCAGGCCTCACTGTGCTCTGTAGACATAGCCCAAAGCACACTCATTCTGCCTCCTGCTCCTCTACATACCAGCTCATCTCTCCTTCCCCATTCTTCCTAGCTTGGCTCCTCAAAGCACAGCTGATGACTCAGGATGGCAGCCTGAGGAGATAGAAGTAACTGTAGGATCTGAGAAGTTCCTTTGGCTAATCTTGCCCAAACTCAGTTATTTATCTTGACTACTAGCACTGATTCTTAGTGTTTAATTTTTACATTTTCAAAGTATCCAAGATGTTATCAGCATGAGTATGTGTGTGAAGTTCAGAGTTTGTGGGGAATGTGGTTGTTTAGCCAGGGGAACCCAAAGAAGTGCAATGGAAATGGCAACATTTCAAAAAGAACACAAAAACAGCCACACTGGGCCAGACCAAGATCCATCTAGCCCAGTATCCTGTCTTCTGACAGTGGCCAATGCCAGGTACCCCAGAGGAAACGAACAGAACAGGTAAACACCAAGTGATACATCCCCTGTCGTCCATTCCCAGCTTCTGGCAAACAGGCTAGGGACACCATCCCTGTCCATCCTGACCAATAACCATTGATGGACCTATCCTCCTTGAACTTGTCTAGTTCTTCTTTGAACCCTGTCATAGTCTTGGCCTTCACAACATCCTCTCGCTCATTTTAAAAGGATCATTTCAAAAATGTTTCCTCTGCACAAGTTAGTAAATATTTTACTAAAAAATTAGGTAGAAATTTATTTGGCTCATGAAGATTTATTCTGCCAAATTTGGAGACTACATTCAATCTTTAAAGTGAAAAACAGGGATTTCAGTCCTGCTTTAAGTGCAAATTACAAAACAACCATAACAATGGAGTCACTGCCAACATCCCCATAATCTATATCTCTATATATAAAATAGGAATGAAGTGGCTAAGAATTATCTGTAGCTAGGTCTCCATACTTTATATCCAGGTCACAGGGCGCTGTGTAAAAAGGGAGGGGTTGCCCCCATATGGCATCACAACATCATATCTTCTTGCAGTGTCAGGCCTCATGGCAAAGAGTCCTTGGCGCTATCCTTGCTGGCCAGCCCTAACTTGGCTACAGCACCTCTGGGGGGGTGGGGAGGGGCAAAAAAACAGGTAAGGATAGGGAAATCCCGGCCCACCCTACTCCACCAGGTTCTGACCCAGGGCCCTGGGAAACTGGTAACTTCCTTATTAAGGAGTCAAGTGTCGGTTCCCAATGCATTCCCTGGGTCACTTCCTACCCTTGAGCCCACTTCAGATCTGTCCTCCACAGGCAGCAGCTTGGCGTCTCTGTCTATCACTGTAGCTGGTGGACTTTCCATAGCATAGTCCGGGATACCCCCCTTGGCAGTCTGGAGAGCTGACTGTTCTTCAGCAGGATCCTGCGGCACACATCCATCCTCTTCCTCGGCCAGCCAAAACTGAGCTGATGAGTTTCCTTTATCTGTTCCCTCCACAGGGAGCATGGGCAACCGGACAAGGGGGCAGGGCCTCTTGGGCCCAAAGTGATTGGTTAACCCCCACTTGACCAGTGCAGGGTTGAGAGACCCCATCACAAACAGTATTAATTACAATTATTTTGTTTTAAGTAATGGGACCTTTTTTCAGTGAAAGAGTGAGAAGGAGAATTAACATTGTCTTGAAATGCTGCCAATAAGAAACTGCAACTGTAAACCACAAAACTTTTAAAAAATATATTATTTCAATTACTCTTTCTCCCTCCAAGTATTAAATCAAATCAATTTCTTTCTCATCATCTTAAACACAAACATCTTATGCCTTGGACACTCCTACTTTCTTGCTATCTTAGTAAAGAAAGGCAGCTTGTATTAGAAAGGAATTCACTCCTTCACTTTTCAACCTGCAGCCCTTTGCCACTGAGTTTACAATCTTAAACAGCTTGACACAAATCAGTTCTTTTCCCTTCCCTTTTACACTTCAGTGTGATCTCTCGTTCTTCTTTTCTGCTAGGCCTGATGCCAAATTAGTATAAGCACTGATCCTGTATCAAATCCTAGAATCCTTTTGCTCTACCTTTCCTGCATCTTTTTCAATATTTCCATTGTCCTACAAACATAAAAGACCAATTGTGTCCTGAATTGAGGTCGCATAGAGGAAGAATTGGCCCACGAAGATAAATGGACCTGAAACTGAGTCATGGTTAATTACCTCATTCTATCCATGGAAAGTACAAATACCAGTTTTTGATGCTTAAAGCAGCATTTATGTGCATTCTTCTGTAACAGGTTTATTCATTCTGACGTAATTTGTGTTGTAGATTCACAATCTTTTCCTAGACCTATGGTGAAGCCTACTTTTTTTGGCTACCAGTTCAACTACCTGCTTGTCCACAAGTATACTCTTTATTCCCTGTATTCATGCTGATAATCTTTTACCAAATTCTGTATATTGAATGTAGTCATATTATCTGGCCTCTTGTTTGTCTCCCCACTGGAGGATTGCTTTTAAGATTATAATCCAATCCATTTTTCTGGATCTTTTCAAAACTTCAAACAGCATTAACATGTCTCTGCTGAGTCATCTGCTACTTGCCTTCCCATGGAGAACAGAAAAGCCTTGGACAGCAATTCTTTTATAGCTGGCTTGAGCCTGATGCTTTGTCAACTTTTAATTACTCTAAATTCCTAACTCTTCTCCCTGTTGTGATTTTAAGACATGGTCATATTTCACTTTCCCACTGAATATTTTATTTCACTTTCTATCCTATGACCTTGAGTTTCTCATGTGGATTGTTGGACAAATAAATCACTCAGGGCATCAGCAGTATATCAGCATCATCTGTCACTAAGTTCCCACTTTGGTCCTTTAATGGCCTGACTGAGTCCTTGCTTAGAAGTTGGGTTCTTGTTTTTCTAAAACAACATTTATTTCGGATACTTCTATTTCTTGTATTATTTTTATGTAATTTTTTCCTTAGAAACCCACTTGTCTTGTCTTTTTCATGCACGCTGAAGGTGTGCTGTCAGCCTTTTCCCCGAATATTTGTTAGTCCTTCGAAGTTGTTTTCATATTTCTATATTTGCATTATGAACTTTCTTCTAAGCCTTAAGTGCTTAGAACACATGGGGCTTTTAAAAATAACGAACTCTTGCTGCAATTTTCCCCACACGTTGTTACATAATAGAATAATCTCTTTCCACTGTCCTCCCTGAGTCTTCTTTCTCCCAGTACATTGTTCCTTCCAACTTTTATCCAGGAACTAACTCAGTCTTTCATACTTGGCCCCTGGAAGTTTTTTGCCCTTGTCCCTCGAACCATGATGTTTTAATTTCAATCCTAATGATGGCGTGTTCAGTACTTGCAAAATCCTACATTATGAGCTCAATCCTGCTCCTCTTGAAGGGAATGGGATGTTTGCCATTGACTTGAGTAGGAGCAGTCTTACCTTAGCATTTTGAGTCCTGACATTGTATTACTAGATATCAAATCTAATCATCCTTTTTGGATTGTGTAGTCATTTCTTAATTCTGGTCAGGTTGCAAAGAACATACCCTTTTTACACTGCCCACTTTCCATAAAGCTGTGATGTGTAGTCTTATAGGATGTATTGTACAAGGTGGAGGTATACTATGATGTAGTCGAGAGCAGGACCAGTTGAAGGGCTCAGGTTTCAGAATGGAGATAGAGGTGCCCCTCAGGCATCTATACTGGGCCCAGTGCCGTTCAACATATTCATAAATGATCTTGAAAAAGAGGTAAACAGTGAGGTGGCAAAATTTGCAGACAATACAAAATTTGCCAAGATAGTTAAGTCCAAAGCTGACTGCGAACAGTTGCAAAGGGATCTCACAAAACTGGGTGACTTGGCAAAAAAGTGTCATGAACTTCAATGTTGATAAATGCAAAGTAATGCATATTGGAAAACATAATCCGAACTTTATGTACAAAATGATGGGGTCTAAATTAGCTATTACCACTCAAGAAAGAGATCTTGGAGTCAGTGTGGATAGTTCTCTGAAAACAGCCACTCAGTGTGCATCATCATCATCGTCGTCATGTTCCCATTATGCCTCTGGCGTTTAGGGCAGTGACGAAGCTCCTCCACTCCTGTCTGTTTCTGGCAAGTCTTTCAGTGGATCCCCAGCTGTGCCCCAGGTTTTTCAGCTCGGCTTCCACAGCTCTTCGCCATGTTGTTTTCGGGCGGCCTCGTTTTCACTTGAAAACAACATGCAAGGTGCAGCAGCAGTAAAAAAGCTAACCTTATCTCAAAAAAGAGATGTTAGAACTGGAAAAGGTACAGAGAAGGGCAATAAAAATGATTAAGGGTCTGGAACAACTTCTGTATGAGTAGAGATGAAAAAGACTGGACTTTACAGCTTGGAAAAGAGACGACTAAGAGAGGATATAATAGAGGTCTATAAAATCATGACTGGTGTGGAGAAAGTGAATAAGGAAGTGTTATTTATCCCTTCACATGACACAGGAACCAGGGGTCACCCCGTGAAATTAATAGGCAGCAGGTTTAAAACAAACAAAAGGAAGTACTTTTTCACACAACACATAGTCAACCTGTGGAACTGCTTGCCAGAGGATGTTGTGAAGTCCAAAACTATAATGGGGTTCAAAAAAGAATTAGATAAGTTCATGGAGGATAGGTCCATCAATGGCTATTAGCCAAGATGGTCAGGGATGTGATCGCATGATCTGGGTGTCCCTAGCCTCTGATTGTCAGATGCTGGGAGTGAACGACGGGATGGATCACTCGATGATTTCCTGTTCTGTTCATTCCCTCTGAAGCACCTGGCATTGGCCACTATTGGAAGACACATGACACTAGGCTAGATGGACCACGGGTCTGACCCAGTATAGCTGTTCTTATGTTCTTAAGGGATAGGCTATCTAGCCCCACATGTCTCTCCTGGAATCATATGACCGGTTCAGAATCTCAGCTTTTGTTTAGAAAGTTATATTTGCAACCCTCGTGGATGCAAAGAAAATGTGACCCAAGTGTAACCAATTCCGGCCTAAATCGGCAGACGGTCTGAAATTGTAGGGCCAAAAGATGTGAACTGGTCCCATTTATCTTAACTCTGAAAGCTGCTGCTGCCCCAAAAAAGAGCAGTCCATGACAGGGTGAGGCTATGACATAGGTGTGAAGCCACTGAAGGGCCTGTGTGGGTTGTGCCTATGGCCCTGAATTGCCTTAGTACAGCCCTTGCTGAGAGCTAGTGTAGAAAATGTTATCAAGCTTAGGAGTATATTGATATCTACACTGGGAAAAATTGATTGCGTGACAGCTATGAAAATGTACAGCTGCTACTAGGAAATATGCATCAAATGCCTGAGAAGAAAGGAAGATGTCAGTCTGGAGCATTACCAGTATGGTCTGAAATTGACAAGACTCTATGCTACAGGTCTGACAGCATTGGGGGAACAGAAGTTCAATCTTGTCAGTTTCAAGCCACTTCAGCACTAATGCTCCGATTAGAAACTTATCCAGGAGAAGATCTGATGAGGAGCTTTCTTTGTGGCACAGCACTTGAGTTGTTCTGGATATGTTAAAGGGAGGGTAGAGAGACAGTAGTGAAGCAGAGAAACAGATTGAAGAAAGAGGGAGACTTAGAACTAAAGAGTGATTGGGAAATAAACTAATAAAGGGTTAGAGAGACTAAGTAGTTAATAAAGGATGGTAGAAATAGACAAAAACAATGTGGGGGTGGGGGAAGAAGCACAATTCAGTGAGAACAGAGGCTGTGACAAAAATGTGGGGCAGGATGGACAGAAAATAAAGAATGGAGAACACACTCCCCTACTGATCCACTGCAATTAAAAACTGTTTATTTTTTCAAGGAATATTATTCAAGTAAATCGACATTTTCTCAAGCCAAGAAAAGCAAATTCCATGTCTTTTAAAGAGTTGATTTGACTCAATTTTTTTAACTGAAAGTCTTAAGAGTTTGAAAGGTTTAAAGAAAGACCCAAGCCTTAAACCCAAGTAATAGTGGCTTTACTTAATTTTCACTTTTGCTGGCTCATGGTGTATCTGTGTGAAAGGTGTACACAGGAGTATAAGTACACACTATTCATGCAGTAGGATTAATGCACATACCATACTAGTCCAGGAAAATGTAAATCCTAATAAAATATACATTTAAAAAAATCTGTACTAGTTTGATGTGGTCACAGTAACATAGCCCCTCAGGTTGTTTTTTAATATACATTTCATTAAGATTAAAATAGGAATAAATCAGTTCTTTCCTCAATTGCTTAAATGACTTTCTTTGCTTAAATTGCTATTGGTGAAATTGGTACCTGCAGGAGGTATTTATTGCCCATGTAAATATTCACATACATGTTCTAAAACACCTATCATTTTTAGTAAGTCAACTGTTATTTTGGACACATTTCTGAGGGAAAGTAGCTCCCAGTCTGCTGCACAGAACTGGAGAAAAATATAATGGTGGTGCAAAATTATGCTAGCTTAGTATCTGAAAATTTTTTCACCAGAATACCAAATGACAACTTTGTTTTCTGTGTCTTGCAAATTCTTTCCTTTAAAGAATGTTAAAACTTTACCATATAAAGCTACCTCTTTTTGTCTCTGCATGTCTTTAGATTTTTTTTACCCCCCCTGTTGTTATCCTCACCCAGCTATGTTTAAGGTAAGTATGCATAAAATTGTGGAAATGTAGGGCTGGACGGGACCTCGACATCTGCAAGTCCAGTTCCCTTTGCTGAGGCAGGACCAAGTAAAGCTAAACCATCCCTGACAGGCGTTTGTCCAAGCTTTTCTTAAAAGAGCTCTGGTGATGGGGATTTCACAACCTCCCTTGGAAGCCTATTTCAGAGCTTAACTACCATTATAGTTAGAAAGCTTTTCCTAATATCTAAGCTAAATCTCCCTTGCTGCAGATTAAACCCATTACTTCTTGTCCTACCTTCAGCTGACATGGAGAACAATTGATCACCATTATGTTTATAACAGCCGATAACATATTTGAAGAATGTTATCAGTCTTTTCTCAAAACTAAACATTCTCATTTTTTAACCTGTCCTAACGGGACATGTTTTTTTTAAACATTTTATCATTTTTGTTGCTGTCCTCAAGATTCTCTCCAGTTTGTCCACATCTTTCTTTAAAAATGGCACACAGACTGGACTCGGTACTCCAGCTGAGGCCTCACCAGTGCTGAGTGCAGCGGGACAGTTATCTCCTCTATCTTACCTATGACACTCCTTTTAATACACCCAGAATTATATTAGTCATGTGATCCAAAATAAGCCCCCAGTCCCTTTCCTCAGTATTACCACATAGCCAGCTATTCCCCATTTTGTAGTTGTGCATTTGAATTTTACTTCACAAGTGAAGTACTCTGCACTTGCCTTTATTGAAATCCATCTTGTTGATTTCAGACCAGTTCTCTAATTTGTCAAGGTAATTTTCCATTTTAATCGTGTCCTCCAAAGTGCTTGCAACCTGTCCCAGCTTGATGTCATCCACAAATTTTATAAGCATATTCCCCACTCCATTATCCAAGTCATTAATGAAAATTCATCAGCTTTTCCCTATATGATCATAGGTATATTTACATATAGTCAGTTTTAGCTCCTTTCATAAGTTCTGGTGTCCCCAAAAACTCTAGATTTCCACATGTTATAGAGGAGATTTACAAAGCATCCACCTTAAAAGTCCAGGCACTTCTATACCATGCATTATAGGGTCACTGTTAGTGCCTTGGCTAATAAAGCTTTCAGATGAAGTGTTCTAGGGCATAAATTCAGTAATCTTGTGGGGGGGAGGGTGTTTTGTTTTTGTTTTTTGAAAGGGAAAAAAGGTCAAGTAGCATGTATTCTTTTTTCAAGACGTTTTCCTATGGGTGCTCCATGTCAGGATGTGCAGTCTTGATTGGTGTCAGAAGACCAGGTCGTAGGCGGTCTGCCTAGTGGTCAGAATCCGAATGCCAGAGCCAAAGGTCAAGACAGAATTAGACACATTCATGGAGGATAGATCAATCAATGGTTATTAGCCAAGATGGTCGGGGACACCACCCCTATCCTCCAGTTGTCCCATAATCTCCAA
>NW_020664409.1:100605745-100635784 GCF_002925995.2 Terrapene triunguis | reverse complement strand
CCTCGCTCCTCCCCCCTCCCTCCTGCCCGGGGCAATCAGCTGGCTTGCCGCGTTCGGGAGGCAGGGGAGGGAGAGGAAGCCTGCGCACCAAATCCTCGCTCCTTCCCCCTCCCTCCTGCTTCCAAAACGCTGCAAGCCAGCTGATTGCTGTGGGCAGGAGGGCGGCGGGAGGAGCGAGGACTCGGGCACACCTCCACTCCCTCCCCGCCTCCTGCTGGCGGCAATCGCTGGCTTGCGGCGTTTTGGAGGCAGGAGGGATGGGGGAGGAGCGAGGACTCGGCGCACCTCCCCCCTCCCTCCTCTACTCGGCAATCAGCTGGCTTGCGGCATTTAGAAGGGAGGGGAGGGAGGGGGGAGGAGCCAGGATGCAGCGAGCAAAGTAAAGGGGGAGGAGGTGGGGGGGAGAAGAGGCGGGTCAAGGGTGAGGGCTTGGGGGAAGGAGTGGGCAGGCTGAAGGTTGAACCCCCCGCCTCTGGTGTTTGCAGAGTAGGGGAAGCTGCCCTGGAACCTAACCCCCCTATTTACATTAATTTTTATGGGTAAATTGGATTCGTTTAACATCATTTCACTTAAAGTCGCATTTTTCAGGAACATAACTACAACGTTAAGTGAGGAGTTACTGAACTAAATCTAAATTGGACAAAATGCTTAGCTGTTTTGTAACTTAGCATGGCAAACACTTGATTTTTAGTGTAAATGTATTCCCTTATCATATCATTAGCTAAGCACTATACATGCTACAGTATTTCCATAGGATTGGCTTGTCCTACAAGTTGGATTTTTTTAACGAGCATAAGAAAATATTGGCTTTTCAATCATTTCCCCTTTTATTTTGTTTTCCTCCATCTTCTCATTTCCTAGCCACTTCAGGCTCCAGTAAAGTCCTACTGTGGCAACAGCAGCCTGTTTCAAAGTGCCAGAAGTACTAATGCAAAGCAAAGATTATGTATCAGTTTGAAGAAAACCACAGCATAGAATTTTATACTGTAACTTGTCTTCAGAAATGGGCACCTGATGATATTAGTATGGCCGTCATGTCTAAAACTACTGCACATTAAGGGTCTATGCTTCAAAGAATCACCTGCAGCACAGAGGCTCAGAGCCCTGGTCAGTCGACTTGGACTCATGGGGCTCAGGCAGCAAGGTTAAAAATAGCAGCCAAGACGTTCCCGCTCAGGCTGGAACCAGGGCTGTGAAACATGGCGAGGGTTGAGGGTCTCAGAGCCCAGGTTCCAGCCTGAGCAGGAATGTGTACACTGCAGTTTTTAGCAGTCAGTTGACTTGGGCTCAGGGACTTGGTGCCATAGGTTTTTCTTTGCAGTGTAGACATATCTTTAATTTCATCTACACACTTTGGGCTTAATTCAACCCTGGCACCAGCATAACTGAGAGTGCATTATTTCCAATGGTGGAAAGCCCACCAAGAGGGGAGTTGTAGAAAACCTCTGCTCTGAGGCATGGAGCAGGCAGGCACTCCCTCATAAGTGGGCAGAGCTAGCTGTGGAGGGATTTTGGCCAGGGCTTGTACATTCCCCACGTATCCTCTGCCGGCAAGGTTCCTGTGGATCCCTGGCCACATATATCAAGACTGGTCTTACCTGGTGCAATCCCTAGGGATGATGGCAATGCAAACAGCACCTGACCTTCTCAGAAGGGAATCTACCTGTGGATGCAGCAGCCCCTGCTGGCACACAGGGTGTGTAAGCTGCATTCTCTCCGCACCATGAGGGGTTAATCCAAGCACCTAATTTCTAAAGAAACTTCTTTTTACATGTCCATTGTATTTAAACGTGAAGATGGCTCTTCCCCTCCTCCCATCATTGTCGGAGTTCTAGGGGATTCTCCCTCCCCCTTTAAAATCACAAAATTCAAAAAGTAAATGTTGCACCCCTGTTTTTCTCAAAAGATTAGATTGTGTGTCAATTATGCCTTACTTATTATTATTATTATTATTTTATTTTATTAATCAGGTTCACATGATCAAACCCTAGAGTTGGTTTTATTCATCTTTTTCAATGTGTATTCTGTTTAAGATATTTTTTTTTAATTCAAATTATTTTGCTTGACCCATTTTAAAAGCGCATGGAACAAAACAAGGAGATTGTATGCCAGGAATCAACCACGGACTGGCCACTCTTATTATTCTGGTGCCATTTGCAGTTCAAGGATGGATATATATTCTTTTCTTTTACTTGTTTGTAGTTTCTTGTATATTTTTTTATTGCGGTGTCTTGAGACTTATTTAAGTGGCTGTGTGCATAATATTTTGTCTATTTCACCCAGTGTTAGGTCTGGAATTAATTAGTTCAGTCTGCTTAAACATGCTCCTCTCCCTTAAATTGAGGGGTTCTGATCGAAAGCCCACCGAAGTCAATAGAAAGACTCCCATTGACCGCTGTAGGCTTTGGATCAGGTCTTTAGATGTTGAGCACCCACAAGTCCTGCTGACTTCAGTGAAAGCTTTTGGATGATCATTACTTCTTCAGGTCAGGCCCTCTCATCAGAAGAAGACAATGTTACTGTTTGGTTGTTAGCATTTCCTTTCCACCTTCTTTAGTGGTGGGGCTTTCATGTCTATTATTAAATAGCTTTTTTACTCAAATTAAAGCAAAAATAGACTTTCTTGCTGTATGATTGCCTAGTGTTAGAGGCTGTTATTTCTTTAATCATCAGCTATCCATACTTGTATGTTATTTATAGGTACATACAAACAGTTTTTTAGATATTTGCACTTAGAGTCAAATCCTGGTCCTATTGAAGCTATTGGGAGTTTTGCCTTTGAGATTGGGACTTAGTCCATAAAACATATCTGTGCAGGTACTGAATTGATTTAATATGCCAGCAGGGCATATCGTCAAATTCCTGTTGCCATTCTTTAAGGAATAATAAAGGACCAGATGCCTTTCAGCTGCCTCTCAAACAGAAAAGACGTCATGGTTGGTAGCCTTGGAAAAAATGGAGATGCCAATAAAAAGAATTGAAAGTGGCATCTCCATTCATTTTGATGGTAGCAGCCCCACTGTCTCTCCCATTTGAGGGATGTAAATTAACAATTTGAGAAGATTATACCCTGTGGAACAATCTGATAGGGACCAAGTAGAATGCCTGTAAACACTGAGTTGATTTGAAATGTAAATACCCCAAGTAACACAGCAATTTGTCAAACTAAAAGGATTACCGATAGAGATACCAAAAGTGAGGAACACAAGAATAAGGGCATTAAGTCATCTTTACTCTGTATGCCCAGGGCAATAAAAACACACCAATAAAGGCAGGTGGGGTGGTTAATTTAACTTTCTTTATGCGCCATTTTCATTTCCAAAGAATATAATTGAATAAGTATTAGATTGCTGCCATTGAATTGAATGAGATTTTGTGTTCTTTTCATTTTCACGTCAACTGTGCTTTATTTATGTACACACACAAGACTATGTTAAAAATTATGTCTGGGTTTTGATTTAGGATGACTAAAACAAGGCAATCCAAACTTCCATTCAGATTGCATTATGCTTGCTTGCAGCTGTCAATGAATGTAATGCCACTCCCCTGAGCTGAGCCACATTTTGTTAAAAGATTGTGTGTGCTGCAATAACAAAGCACAAGTTAGAGTGAACTAGAGTCCTTTTCTAAATACTACTTGTGTCAAGCATTGCTGTTTGTATGCAGGTTTCACAGCCAGATGTGGGATTTTAATTGCCCTGCAAATTCAACTCTGTCTGAATCCTCTAGTGATTAGAGGTTTGTCTGGCCTTTATATTTTTGAATAGTGCATTTTGTGTGGAGCCCTTCCTTTCATACTGGATCAGCTACTGAAGCAATTAGTCTCATGAGAGGAGGTGGTGATCATGTGAATGGAGATTTCTCTCTGGATTCACTTCTCTTCAAAATTTAAGCATTCATCATCTTTTTTTTTTTTTTTAAAGTCAACCTTTTCTGTTTGTATAGATATCCTTCCAAACATAAACCAAAGTGGTGCTGAATGTAGATGAACAATGGTGTGCATATTTTTGAAAGTGGACTTGGCCTTCTACCTTTCAAAAATTTAGGCCAAGATTTTCAGTAGTGACCAGTGCCTCTGTCCTGAGACACCTTAAATAGGCCTGATTTTCAGACAGCAGGTGCAGAGCCTTTAAACATGTTTCAAGCGGGGCATGCAAAATCACTTCCCAAACTTTAAAATTTTGGCCTTAGCTCTCAGTTTCAACTATTTTAGAGCTGATTGTTTTTGCAGTAACACTCAGCTACTCTGGTAATGTGAGCAGAACCTGGGTACAGTAGAAGCACTTCTCTGCATCCCCAACTCTGCAGTCCAACCCAACTTGTCGTCCTTACTCAGGCGAAACTTCAACTGAACTCGTAGAACCAAATTCTGCTCTGTTACCTTGTGCTATTCCATTAAGGTAAATGACAATAGCAAGAATTTTCAGGAGTTAAATCCTTTACCAGATGGAGCCCATGTATTCCCACTAGTGTATCACAGACATACAGACAGTGGGCGCCCTCTGGATAATTTAACACCTGAACTTCCTTGTTATTGTTTGACCAAGGGCTTTGTGTAGCCTGCTGAATTGAGTGCAAGTTTAAAGGGGTGTGAATTCAAGTCCTAAGGGATTGTGGGTCTCTATAAATTGTCTGACCAAAAGGATTTAATATGGAATAAAAAGTTAAAGGAAAAGTCAGTGTATAAAGACAAGGATGAATAGTTAGAAAAACCATCAAATTAGAAAAGATTGTCAAGAAAACATGGTGAATGTAGAGCTTCTTCTATCCTTGCCAACCTCTGCCCCCAGGACTCAAACACATGCTTCAAATCTTCATTGTAGAGTTTTTTCCCCCCAACTAGTGGGGATAAGAGTATTGACCATCAAATGTTTCCTTGAACTTGATTGTTTCATTTCTATTACACGGTTATCGAAGTGTTATATATTAGAGTTGGAAAAAACGTATTGGGTCACCACCTCTCTGCTAATTTAAATAACAAGCCCTTTTTCTAATCTGCTTAATTTTGTAGAAGACATGCTTTATACCTGGCTGACCCCTTTCTTTTTCTAAGTTGCCGCTATTTTGTATATGTTCAATGTTACCATCAGATACGGGGCCAGACTCTATCCTCAGAGAAAGAAGAGTCTCCTGACTTTGTGCTATAGTACACAATGGGATACAAGAAAATGACAATGTATCAATCATTTGTTATCGCCTCTTTTATTATGCTTTGTGTATTTGCCTGAAATGCTGTGGACTTTTGCTCTCTATCCCGGGATCTAGCTGAGCTAGCATTATTCCCATTTTTCCATGTTCTTGTTATAAGTAGGGGATTTATTGATATAGTTGGAGATATGAGACTAGCATTCATTGTAGAGTGAATATCACTTGGTATAAATTCTGTCAGTTACATTTTTCCAGTGTGAAATAAATCATTATTTATCTTGGGGGGAGGGGAATCATTTCACAAAACATTTGTTCAGGTTAAATGAAACCGAAAAAAAACTCTGTCTCCTTTTAAAAAAAAAAAAAAAAAAATCTAAATTAATTACATGGAGCAGCAGACTTGTCATTTATGATCCTGCTTACAAATGAAACTGTCCTCTTTATTGAGCACAGCAGTATTCTCTAGAGAACGTTTTAAAAAAAACTGCACTTTTCCTTTATACAGAAAACCAACAGTTCCATCCTCTTGCTCCCCCGGTGCTCGCTTTTTTTTTTTTTTTTTTTTTAATTGTTACTATTTGAGAGATTATGCTTGTGGTAAATGACTGAAGCATCATAACATTTTTACTTTCAACTGTGGACTGGAGAACTGTGTTCAGGACTGCAGATGAGCTCTGCATGTTGTATGGATCTGGTGGTGAATGAAGACCTGTTCTTTAAATTCATGTGCAGTTACTGATGTGATTTTGTGACTGACTCCCAAACAGAGCTGGTTGAAGTACTCTGAATTTTTATTTGTCGACGAATTTTTTGTCAAAATGTTGACAAGAAAGAGTGAGCTTTTGCAAAAATGTTAAATTTTGAACATTTCTAGTCCCGAGCATTTTGTGTGTAATATTGTACAGGCTATTCTGATGCATGGCATAGATAGAGCATTATGGGACAGATCCTTATTTAAATTATGCCACTGGAAATCATGAATAACTCCAATGACTTCAATGGAATTATTCCAGATTTACATGTAAATGTATAACTTAAAGAAGTGTGATAAATTCATGTAGTCAAAGGTACTTACTATAAATTTACAGTATACATCTGACAGATGCTTTCAAGAAATACCTGTTTGGTTTCTAGCATTGTTCACCTAATACACGGGCTTTGATCACCACAGAACCATTTTATTTATTTAAAAGCTGGAGCTTGTATAAACTCTTTATTCCCTTTTAGATGAAAGAAGAGGAGCAATCAGCCAATCACACTGTAATGATTCAAGAGACTTTGCAACAGGCATCAGTGGAGCTGGCTGAACAGCATCACCTGGTAGTCTCATCAGATGAAGTGGAAGGAATTGAGACCGTGACGGTATACACGCAGGGTGGAGAGGCCTCTGAGTTCATCGTTTATGTGCAGGAAGCTATGCAGCCCGTAGAAGAACAGACAGTGGAACAATCTGTTCAGGAAATCTAGAAAAAATATTTGTAGGCAATGGCTACCCAATACTGCTGAGTTTTCGATGACGACTTAAGGAAGGATACAAGCTGGGTGCTAGCAAAACTTTCAACTGCTCCCTAGTCCTCTGGTTTTTGATCAGGCTGCCGGCATTTTGCCAATAGGTAACACATGCTGTACATTGAGCCTCATATAGGCTGCTGGAAAATGCTCATGTTTTTATACTTTCAAGAGGAAATATTCTGACATTTCTAAAAATGTATCTAAATTATAACCTGCAAATCCTCAGAAATCTAGTTGGTGAGTTCAAAGCCATTTACCCTCAGGGTAACAAAACAATATCTATGTCATCCTGCTACAAAAGGTAAGCCAGAATGCACAAGAAAAGTGGGCTGATGGAGACTTTGGATAGCTTCCTAGGAAAACTTCCACGTTTGGGTTTTTTAATTTGATACCTGCCTTTAGTTTCATATGCACTTCAAGAAGATTGTACACCTGAACTCAGCCACATGGATTTAGAGGTCGTTCCACCCTTTTGCTGGGATTTTTTCAGCACCTTTATCTTTCGAGGCTGTTCTTTTCCCCACTCATGTTTACTCAGCTATGAATTGTCAAAGAAAGAAGTGCATTACGTGTACAGTAATGTTCCTATTCTAGATCCTAGATGTGAAATTACAACATACAAGCCTGTGAACCTGCAGACATTTCCACGTGTTTAACTTTATTCAGGTGAGTAGTCCCCTTCAAGTCAATGGCACTACTCACATGCATAAAGCTAACCATCTTCTCGCATGTTTGCAGAATCAGGGCCTAAATAGCCTTAAAAAAACTCGGTACACACATGAAAAGCAGTTGTCTGAATTGTTGTCCCTGCTGAATTAGTGCAGATTGGGTGTAATGATTTTTTTCAGCCACAAATTGGGATTTTTCTTTTCCTCCTTGAACCTGGTGCATTGTTTCAAGGAATGAAAATTATACTGTCTTTCAAAGCAACAGTACTCAAATGAGAAATACAAAAACGGTTTGCATGGTTTGGATTCTGTAACGTTCTAGATGACTTTAATCCCCCTGCTGTGCTGTGCCTTCCCTTAGGTACGGCTGAGGGGGGGGGGGGCACAGCAACAAGGTAGAGCTGTGGCACCTGTAATAATTCTGCGCCATGTCTGATGGCAGGATACCACGTAATTATGGAACTGTATAAAAAGGCATTAAAGGGGCATAATACATTCTGAAATGTTGGTGAAATGGGAAAATAAACCACTCCCATCTTCCAAATATACTAGAAATAAAACTGCTAACAAAATTAGACTCCAGTCTTATAAATATGTAGGCGCATGCTTCACCTTACATATGAATACTCTCACTAAAGTAAATGGGACTACTCATATGTAATGCATATGCTTACGTGTTTGTAGGATTGTGGCCCTGAAAATCAAATTGAAAGCCGTGAGCTGTAATCAGAAGGATGTCACAGACTGACACTGGTATATGCATGTGAGATGATGCTTTGGTACTGTGAGGTACTGCCAGAAATATACATTAATTCTGGATGGCAGTGAACTGGTTATGATTTAAATACTTGGATAATAACTATCAGCATCTCCTTGAATAATGACTGTCAAGTACCATGCAGTGAACCCAAACCCGTGTGTCAACTCAATGAAACATTGTTTTGTTTTAAATGGTTGAATACCCTGTATATGCCATAAAAGATTTTTGTTAATATGTATTAAAATAGACATGTTTGTAAATATACTGCTATGATGGTGTAAAAGAACTTGTACAAAAAATATGAAGTGTATACTGAAAGAGTTTAAAGATTCTTAGTCACTGCCTGTACATAGCTTCAGATTTTCATCTTGGGCCTTGCAGTTATTTCTGATAAAATGTTTTTGTATCTAAGCTATAAAAACTATTAATAATGCAGAATTGTCATGTTCCATTTGTCACCGTGCCTCAGTGGGTCACAGCTGAGAATGCCAGATTCAGGAGAAACTGCTGACAAACAGGGCAGACTCACCCCAAACTAGGGGTTATTCTATAATGAGTTATACCAAGCCAGTAACAAAAGTAAACTTCTGTCTTACCACACTGGTTAACAAGAAGTCAAAAATGCAGTCTCCTTAGGCATTCTGGCCCCTATTTCACCACCCAGACACTAGACTTTATGATGAGTAGTTACTGAAAACCAACTTCATCAAAGGGTTCTCCTGATCTCAAGAAATCAGCCACATTCCCAGGTTAATATACAACTCAGATCTTACCCAATAATCATGCTGCCACCAAACCTTTAGTAGCTAAAATCTAAAGGTTTATTAATAAAAGAAAAAGGAGAGTTAAAATGGTTAATAGATCATATACATACATTAATGGCAATGCTCTTATAGCAGGTTTGTAGCAGTGACGGTATAGACTGCTGGCTTGTAAAGTCTCCGGTAACTTCCAAAAGATTAGAAGGTCCTCAGTCCATAGTCCAGTATGCTCCTTTTAGTTGTAAGTCCAGAGAATCAGAGCAGGAAAGAGGCAAAATGGAGTTATTTCAGGGATCTTTTATACCCTTTGCCATGTGCCTGGAAATGTACTGGTTCAAAACACAGCTCTCAGCCTTTGTTTGTGGAAGGTTACTGGCCCAAGATGGAGTCCAGGTCACATGAGCATATCACATGTCCTTACACAGCTTGCTGACTCACAGGGGGTAACCATTGGCCCCCTGGAGGCTGAGGCATCAGCAGGAAGAGATAGCTGAGCTATGGCCCATTGTGAGAGTGAAGTGTCTTTGATGGGTCCTCAAACTTGAATAGTCCATTCACAATGGCTGGCTGGACTGGATATAAACTGCCTTGTGGGTGTTACCCCAAGAGCAAACACGTTTGAGCTACAGGTATATAGCCAATATTCCTAACTTCAGCTACAGTGGTGATACATGGATTTAAACGGGATAATCTTCTTTAGCAAATCATAACTTTTCCATTGACACCTTACATACTTTGTCCAAGATTTGTTGCAATTGTCTTAACAGTGGCAATATCAATGATATACATGGTCATATTTCAATCATACAGCATCACACCATTCTTTGGTTTAAATGCGGCTAATTTCTATATGTGTTTTACAAGAAATACTTCCTTTTTGCAACAAGCTAGAGGATGCTGCTTCATGCCGATGGGGTAAAAAGTGTCTGCTCCTGCAAACACTTTTTATTCCAGCAAGTAATCCTTACTCAAGGAAGTAGCCACTGAAGTCAGTGTGACCACTTACTTGAGTTATAGCATCAGAGGGGTACCCGTGTTAGTCTGGATCTGTAAAAAGCAACAGAGAGTCCTGTGGCACCTTAAAGACTAACAGATGTATTGGAGCATAAGCTTTCGTGGGTGAATGCCCACTTCGTCGGATGCATGCAATTTAATTGCATGCATCTGACGAAGTGGGCATTCACCCACAAAAGCTTATGCTCCAATACATCTGTTAATCTTAAAGGTGCCACAGGACTCTCTGTTGCTTTTGAGTTATAGCAGGGGTTCTCAAACTGGGGGTCGGGACCCCTCAGGGGGTCGCAAGGCTATTACATAGGGGGTCACGAGCTGTCAACCTCCAATCCAAACCCCACTTTGCCTCCAGCATTTATAATGGTGTTAAATATATTAAAAAGTCTTTTTAATTTATAAGGGGGGGGTCGCACTCAGAGACTTGCTATGTGAAAGGGGTCACCAGTAAAAAAAAGTTTGAGAGCCATTGAGTTAGAGGTATTCCCAACCTTTCTGGTTGGAAAGCAGCTCTTGAATATGGCTGAGTAAGAGAGACAGATGACACACTGAGTTAGCGCCTGCACTTTGCTACTACTGTCCTCTGTCATTTGCCCTAAATTATATTAAATTGCAAATGTTCAAGGACTGCTTCACCCGGGGAGTCAAACCCTGACCTTGCCACTGAGGGATGCTCCTTATGATGTGCATAACATTTGTTGGAATTTAGATCTAGATGCTTTCCTCGTGTATTTACAGTAGCTTCTTAATTTCAAGTGGAATAAAAATCCTGCATCTTGGAGCTAGCTATAGTTGATGTGGCCCCAATCTTGCAAACACACATGTTCTTCCCTTTAAGGACACAAGTAGTTCCCATTGACTTCATGTTTACAGGACTGGGGTCTGTCTGGAAGACCGTGTAACTGTACCAGCTACATTTGATGCTTGGTTAAACTAAACCTGATCAAAAATGTTGTGTTTTTTCCCTTAAGAAACATCTACCTAACTTTAAATGGAAGTAGCCATGAATTAATTGCTTGGTAGCCATTTAACATAATATAAAAGAAACTGATGCATTTAGTATATGGACTGGGGTAATCGATCAATTTAACTTGTATTGTGGTTTACAATTAAGATTCATTGTTAATTTGCAGAGATGACTCTTGCCATTACATGAAGGGCAGGAAACACAGCTGCAAAAATATTTTTCTTTTTAAAAATTTTCAACTAGTAACTCCATGGCCCATTTGCCATTAAAACCACATTTGGAGGAGCATCAACATCTTAAATGGTAACAGATTCACACTATTAGCATGAACCCTTTCTGAATTAATTAAGCCATTGCTTGCAGTAATATCTGGATGTGGGGGGAAATGGAAAAACTAATTTGCCATGCATCACTTACAAATTCTCAAGTAAATTATTTTCAAATAGACTTTGCACATCTACTGTCCATGACAGATTTTTTTTTTTAATTCTAATATATCACTGTCAGGCAAACCTACAGCAATGTAAGGCTTGAATTGCTTTGTATTCGATAACAGTATTTGTACTTCCTGCAGCTTGGGGAAGGAAATTACTGTTTATCTTACTAAATATGATGAATTCTACAACCGAAAAATAAATGGATGAATATATGTAAAGGTTACATTACAACCTGAGTGCAGCATGACCAGTGTTTATTGACTTCTCTTTTGTTTTAAAAACATTGTGTCCAAGTGTTTTCTTTACCTAGAATTCCAATGTTCCTTAGGTCTGTTACAGCTGTCCCCCTTCCTTTCTGTTTGTGCTGAGTGGCCGCCCCCCCCCCGGCCATGGAACTGACCTGGCTTGTGCAGACTGACTGGAGCCATTGCTCTGCTCAGGGAGGGGGTGGGGGGAGCTTTTCGCTCCTTTATCTAACTTCTTTGTTCGGACCCGGCTCGGTGCAGGGTGCTCTGCCCAGGTATGCAAGACCTAAAGTGGCCACATAGCTGAGCATATGAGTCATACCTGTGACTCAGAACTTGCCCAGACATGTCCTGTGCCTACCTGCAGTTTCCCTGCCTTCTCTCCTCCCCTGGATTAAGGGGAACCAATCAAAGTTACTGGCGGGAAACTGCCTGAGTTTGCCCTTAAAACCAGGCATTTTCTGATCAGACCCCCGGAGAAGGTCCTTGCTTTGCCACCTGGTCTGATCAGCTAGGGGTCTTTGGGGGGCCCTCTCCCCGCTCTCATTTGTTTTTGAGCGTACCCCTGTTTTTAAACTCCCCTCCCACGAACAACGAATTTGTGCCTGGAGATGTCCTGATTATTGTAAGCGAATCGAGTCCTCTCTGCGTCCTCTGATGCCAAAACTGCTGTTCCTGCTGCTGCTTTGGGGATTGGTAAGAAAAAACCTCTTGCACACTCCCCTTGTTCTGGCTGCTGGCTTCCTTTCCCCAGCAGGCAGACCCAAGCTAACTCCTTGGTCTGTATCTGTAATCTGCTTCCAGCTCCGCAGTGCCTTTGCTGCTAGAAATAAGCCTGCTTGCAGCCACCACTAGTTAAATTCCCCCCCTCTCCCCTTGAAGCTGTATCCTGGGCACACACCACTCTGCCCTCTGGAACTACCCCTAGTATAAGGTGCACCCATTAGGTTAGGTTTAGCCTTTAGTCTAGATAAATTGTAATTTCATTTTGCATAGCTGTGGATAAGTTAGGTTTAGAAAATTGCTTGCATTGTACTCTGTAAGTTAGGCTTAAAGAATTGTTGCCTTGTGTTTTGTTACTTGCTAATTTGTGTAGTCTTGGTTAAGTTAAATCATAGATAAGATTTTGCTGTGTTCTGTATAATTGTCTCTCTGCTGTTTAAACTTGCAGCCTGTCTGCTCTCTGTGTGTGTGTCTCTCTCTCTCTTAATCCCTTCCCCCACGTGCTCACCCCGCTCCTACTGCTGCCAAACCTCAATTGTATTACTGAAGTCTAGCATAAAACCCCATTGGTTACCCTTTTTCTCTCTAACACCCCTCACATTTTACATTTACACCACTGGGACACACTTTTACCTAGAGTTGTTGGTTATTTAACACATTTTACCCATAACTGTTAGTTGGTTATATGCTGCTGTGACACACCCTTTACATAGAAATTGTTAGCTACCTGTTACATTTATACTTCAGTGTTAATTGGTTACCCACTGTATTGTACCCCACTGTATTGTACCCCACTATTGAAACCCCCTATCCTATTTACTAAAAGAAACCCCTCCCCAATTGTCTACCTTAACAAACCCCATACCCCTCACTATTGAATTTTCCCTGTTTTTGCATTTTCTTAATAAAGTTTATTTTGCACCCCACCAGTGCAGTAGTTGTCCCCCAAGATCCCCTACCTGCTGGCAGGGTCACCTTATAGATATATGTATAGATAATTGGGCCCTGAACTGAAGTTGTTGGAGTTGCAGGGGATTTAAGGCCAGGAAAGAATTGGACCTATTCTAGGTATTACACACTGATTTGCACCACATTCTTCCCTCCATACATTACTGTATAGTCTTGTTTCTAGAATGTGCAGCATTATCACGGTGCGCTCGTGATGTAAGTGCTTCCTTTTGAATGTAAACCATTGTACATGAAGTGAAGGTCCCAAGATTTTTATTATAGAATCATGGTATAAAAAGAAAAGCAAATGGACAGAATTTCATATACACAAGGCACCAACTCTGAAAGAGCCCAGCTGGGGATCAGACCCCGAACTTCAGAAAGGGAAGACTCCACTCCTTTCCCTAGCCAGTTCTTTCTCTGTGATATCCTAATCATCACTAAACTTTTCAGTGTGGGTTCAACCCCTTTTATCCCATTAGACTTTTCTAATTTGGAAGAGACAAGCAGCTGTCGCTCTAAAAATGGCCATATAGCACCTGATTTCTGCAGATTGTGCCTTCCTCCCTACCAGATCGTAACTTTTCTTAACTCCTGTTGTAGTTCACTGTTCCCAGGTTTTGTCTTTTCTCTTATATCTGAGAAGATGATGCATCCTTACAGGGCACCATTAAATTCTCAGCGTTTACCAACAGTTACCATATATTGGTATCTGAAATTATAATCTCTATGTTTTTTCCCTAGATTAAGGCAGTATCTGTGCTGTGTGGAAATAGTTAGCAAAAGTTGACCCTTTAGGGCTTCTACTATATGCATGGATTGTGTAACTGATCTGCAAAGCTAAAAAACACAGCAAGGGGTTCTGATAACTTGATAAGCACAAGGGTGAAAAAATGAGTGGTGAGTAATGTCCTGAGAACCCCAGAAGTATTTTAGGAATGACTGAAAAAAAGCTGCATTGGTAAATGCATGTGACCTGAGTGTGACCCCCTTACTTTGACAATGCTGAAGATCCCCCCACACACACACACACACCATCCTGGCAGGGACACAGGGAAGAGGGAATGGGGCCTGCCCTCAAACCTGGTGCATTCTAGGGATCCACGAGAAACCACCAAGCCTATCTATGCAGTGTCCTGCACCAACCCTGGGCCCCCCTAATCTTGGCCCCTGCTGAGCTGCACTACTGGGGACTCCCTTTTGGCTACAGCGGTTTGTGGACCTGTATTACCTTTCCTGGGAAAGGTGGGTGGGCCAAAAGACTCCTTCCCCCATGTGACTCATGGCCTGTATGAGGAAGGTGTTAGGGACCACAGATCCACAGGGTTCTTAGGAGCTAGAAAATGCCAACCTGCCACCCAGAGACTAGTTAAGTTGCCAGAACTACAAGCTCAGCACTGAGAGAGGACTCTAGTCCTGGGATGTGATAGGTGGAACCCTGGGGATCCTAATTGGTTCCCTGCTTCTATTTAAACCAAGCAGAGGAACAGGAAGGAAGTTGTTTGTGTATCTGGGTTTCTCCGGGTTAGGACAGCCTCCCTACTCCTGCTGCCTGAGGATGACCTCCTGGTAACCTGATCCTACCTGCTTCCTGACTCCTGCCTTGCCCTCTGGCCTGTCTCAGACTGTGATCTCCTGGTAACCTGACCCTGCCAGTCTCCTGACACCTGACTCATGCGTGGACCACTACATCAGACTGGCCCCATCCCAGTGGTCACTGAGGGCCCCTCCAGGTCACAGAAAGGGAAGGGGAAGGAGATGGCTCATGGGTGGCATGATCTGACCTATCATTCTTAATCAAATACAGTTGTGTTCTTAGGCTATAGGCACTTAAAGAGACACTTTTATAGTCTCGGTTTAATTAAAATGACAGAAGTCACATACTTACTGTTCTGCAAATTTCTTATAGGGAACTAGTTTTTAAAAAAAAAACATGACAGGAAGTTTAACATCTCTCTCAAGTCCTTCATTTCCTAAATCATTATAAAGTCACTTACTAAATGTTAGGAATGGCTGAAAATCCACAAGTTGTATTTTACTCGTGCTACATAAAATAGAGACCTGAGCCTTAAGTTCTTACCGCAACAAAATAACAACACTTCACCCTCCTATGAATCCTCCCATCTGACTATCTCCTTGTGGGGAGAATGAAGAACCAGGAAGATTGTATCCACATTATCAGACAGAGTTTAAAGCCATAACCTTGCAAAGATTTAAGCATGTGAGGAGACCTATTTAGATTATGTTTAAACGGTTTGCAGAATCAAGACCTGCCACACTCAGAAAGGATTTAACCACAGGAGAAATGGGGATTGTTTGTGTAGGTCAAGAAGCTGTCAGTTGGAATGCAGGGGTGCAATTGAGCAATAGAAATATGCTGAATATCATGTTGGGAAGATCTATGGTATCATGGGATAGTCACCCAAATCAAATAAGAGAAGCTCATCCTCTTGCATCATTTTACTACTGGACTGGACAAAGTACAGGAAACCACACAGACCAGTCTTGCACTAGCACAGAGAGGGGCTAGAGAACCTCCCAGGTCTTTCTTTCATCTGTAATTTATGTGAGTTTAATTATAAGAAAAAGGCAGGGGAAGCAAAATGATACAACAGCTGATCTATATTCAGAACTGTGCCTACAAAAAATGCTTTTCAAAGTTTGTTCCCTGACGTATTGATAGGATCTTAAATGAGGGTAAGATTGTCACTTACGTTTTGTTTTTCCTTTTCCAAAATTCATGCAGAACTTGAAGTGAACGAAGCCTGCCAATAATTTAAGAGCACAGGAAAATAAACAGGTCAGACAATGTTTGTAAATGGCCATTTTACTTTCTCTAATAGTTACTTTTTTGGTCTTATTTGCAATGGCAAATACGGACAGAGAAGGAAATTGCTTTCTAACCACTGCATCAAGGTCTGATTTACTTTTAGCAATGCTGTAAATTCTTCTTTAATTCTGGAAATAGCTTTATGAACCAAGGTAAATTCACGGGGACCAAAGGGCCTTTGGGGTTTTGGAAGGAAACCAACCTCCTTCAGTGAATTTATAGAACAACTATTTTTTTTCTTCAGTTCAAAGAATAATATCCTCTTGAAAATAATGGTTCTTTTTGGGTCCAAACCCAGGTGAAGGATGGTATAATTGACACTTGAAGTTTATTTTAAAGCCACAGGCAAGATATATAATAATCTCCTGGAAAGCTGGCAGCAGAATCATTCCCATCTGTAATGCCACCTCTAGATTTGCAGCAGAAGGCAGGGGACTATTTATTACAATGGCTCATACAGCAGTTGAAATTTTTCAAAATCTTCCATGAACACGTTCCCCTTATTTTGACCAGTCTGCACAGCCTTCAAAATGTCATATCAAAGCCCAGCCCAGAACTAGTGTGACAGGTATGGCAAATTTCCTGCAATAGCCAGAAAAAAATCATATTGAATTAAGTGTAAGTATTTTAGGAGTTCATTGCATTAAAAATGCAAATGTTTATCTATTATTGTAGGATTGTGTGGAATGTCTCTAGGGGGAGGAATAACTAATGTAAAACCTGGTAAGTGCTATGAGCTTCAAAGGACTAATTGAAACAATGCAGTGTCGTTGTAGCCTGGTTGGTCCCAGGATGTTAAAGAGGTTTATTGGACCAACTTGTCTCTCTCAACAGAAGTTGGTCCAATAAAAGATATTACCTCATCCACCTTGTCTCTCTAGCTGAAACCATGTGACTTTTTAAAGGTAGGTGGGAGATGTATCCAACTGTAAACCCTCTGGTTATGCAAGAAGTCAGTCTTTTGAAGCTTGCCATGAGGTGGGACCTCTTGTTTGCTGATCATCTGGTACATGAGGACAGATCAAAGACCCAAATGGTATAAAGAAGTGACTCACAGATTCATGGCAGTGCTTGTTCTGAGCCCAGGTGGTTATGACCTTGTATGTAACCACAGAAGAAAACCCTTGGTGGGGTTTGAAGGACTGCTCACGTGCCAGAGCCCTGGCTGGAGATGGGGTGATCTCTGGTAAGCTTATCAGCATGTGTTTAGGTTCTTTATTGTTTATTTTAACCGTAAGAATAAATTTACTTGGTAGAAGGGAGCTGCGTGGTCATTTCATTGTGGGCAATTACAGTGTATAGCCTCTGAGGAAGGAAGGCAAAGCGGGCCTGCTGAGGCAGTCTGACTTGCTGGGGAACTCCCAATGTAGGCAGGGAACTGTGCAGCCTGGAAATACCCCGGTCACAAGAGGGAGAGATGCAGGTCTCCGCCCAAGAGAAGTGTTGGCTGGGGAGCTGGAAACCGAAATGTGAGTGCCTTGTGGATCACAAAGGGAGAATATAGGTGCAGTTGCCCTGAATGGTCACAGCTATCTTGTAATTTAATTGCTATTCCCCGACTAAGCCAAGATCCAGCTGAACTGTACATTCTACTGATTTATTGGTATAACAGAATGTGCTTGGCTCTATCTCAATGCTTTCAGATCTCTTCAACACATTCTGTTCCGGTGGCCACTTAGCTTCTAGGCTGCTCCTTTGCTAAATCACATTTCATTGATAATTCACTTTTCCCAGAAAAAAAATAGCCATTAGGTTAAAAGATGGAGGATAACTGAAGGATTTTTGTCCTGTCTCTAAGACAGTAGATCCTGCCTTGTAAAACAAAAGGCTCTAAGATTGGGGGATTGTCATGAGTAAGGCTAAGAGTTTGTCATGAATATTTTTAGTAAAAGTCACGGACAGGTCACAGGCAATAAAGAAATATTCATGGAACCCGTGACCTGTCCATGATTTTTACTAAAAATATTCATGACAAAATGGGGAGCTGCGGGGTCCCCACCCCACCCGTGGGGGCCCGGCTGGGAGCTGCAGGTCATCCCTGCCACCTGTGGCTCCCAGCTGTGGGACACCCCCATTGTCCCTCTGGGGCACCCCGTCCACCCGCAGCAGCTCCGAGCTCCTGGGACGCCCCGGCCGCCTGTGGCGGTGCCGAGCTCCCCTGCCCGTGGCGGCGGGGAGCTCGGGGCCCCGCAGTTCCCAGCCATCACGGGCAATGGGGAGACCCTGCAGCTCCCAGACGCTGCGGGCTCAAGTCACGGAGATCTCTGGAAGTCACAGAATCTGTGACCTCTGTGACAAAATCATAGTCCTAGTCATGAGTACCAGACCTACAAACTAACACTGTCTTGTCCCAGCTAATGCACAAGGGTCAATAGAATTGTGTCTTAGTTCATATTAAATCACCCTCCTGGTAATTTAAGGAAGAAAAGCACTTTTTAAAATAAAAATATAATGTCAGCTGTAGAAACGAATCACTCAGCCTGTGCAAGATGGCAGTTATACATGCAGTAATTGCCATGTGCTAGCAGTGTGTAACATGAAAGATGAGAACTAAAGGGATTATGTTACTTCTCGGGAGATTTTTCAGGTTTAGTAGAGGATCAGCTCATTTGGTTAAAAGCAGCACATGTGGCTGGAGTTAGTAAAGCAACTGCATATATACAAAAGAACTAATTCTGCAGGGTGCGTGAGCGACAGCAATGCTCTTGAGCAGACGGTGCTCAGCACCTGAGTGGATTGAGTCGTGAGCCCGGTGATCAACACCAGACTTGTCACGGTGACGGCTAGAGGACTGTCATTGGGTCAGGGATGCAAGATAAAGCCTCTGTAAAGATGTTGAGGAAGTGGAGTAGGGTGCTCAGAATTTGTCTAACAGAGCTGCACAGGCGACATCTCAGGTATTACCTTATTTGCATAAAAATGAAACATTGCTACTGCCCTCGTAATGTGATTCAGAAAGACTACAGATACCAGCATGTAATGCTGCTCTTTGAGCTAACTGGCCATATGTGAACTGACTGCCCTTGTAATGTTTTTCTTTTTTGTGGTGGTTGTAGACAGCAGCTCAGCACCTAAGAAATCACTCTAGTCAGAGACTGAGGAAGTGACAAACTTCTACTAGTGAAATGCACAAGTTCTAAAAAGAACTGCACCACAACTATCAATACAGCATTTCTCCCATGGTCTAACTGCCTATACAGTCTATTAAACAGAACTTCTAAGGCTGTCTCAGGAGTGCCATCTGCTGACTTTCAGTAACATTGCAACCTTAATGGGTTGCTCTTGCTATTAGTTTTTTCCTTTATTTGGAGGAAGGGGGACTGTAGAATTTAACAGAGGTGGAAGTTGGAACCAATATGGTTCTAGTATTTGCCAGCTAGTAGATGCACCACAGTTAAGGTTGCAAAATGATTTCTGTTTATAACTGAATTTTCAGTCCTCCTGACAAGGAAATGGACAGGGCTTCGTCTTGAAAACTGTCCATTAATATTAGACACCTAGCTTGAGATGCCTAGGGGTTGATTTTTAGAGGTGATACCCACAACTCCCATTGAATTCTCTGGAAATCAAGCTGTAAGTGACACAAAATGGGAGCACACAAATTAAGGCATTCAAAATCAGTGAACACATCAAAATGTTGGCTTGCAACCTCTTTGTGCCTCCATTCATAAAATGGGGATAATAATACTTGTTTACATTTGTAAAATGCATTGAGATCTATGAGTGGAAAGTGTGATATTATAACTTATTATCAAGTGACAGATTTCTCAAAAGTCCAGTATATTTATTTAGCTGTTTGGAACATGGACTATCATGTGTTTTGTGTTTGTACAGGGCCTAGCACAATGGGGTTATGGTCCATGACTGGAGCTCCTAGGTGCTACTACTACTACTAAAAATAATTAGCTTTAGCAGTTTAGCATATCTAGTGCTCCGGCTGGCATACATAATTTAAAACCACAAACATAAACCAAATCAAATGTATACAACACTACATTTCTTCATTTCTAGTATTAAGTCATTTGAACAATCAAGTTATCACTAATTCCTTTTAAACCTGTTATGCAGAACTGGAACTTTAATTTCTGAACCCACACTAAACTCTTTGGAAATTAAAAAGAATGCCTAACAAATAATCAGTTTCCTAATGCTTAAGTATATTAAGGAAAAGATAACCCAATCTATAATTATTTGTAGATGGGCACTAAGACTTGAAATGTCACTGGCGTTTTGAAAGGAACTACTTGCCTTAATGCAAAATCTACTACTCTATTTTTTCTAATCTGCATATTAATTACTATCAAACAACTGATACAGTGTGTTCAGTCTAAAATCATCTTAATTAAGTCAGTTTAATCCTCTGCAAGCTTGCAAAAGTAATTATGCTGCAACTCCATCTAACCCTTTCTAATCAAGATTTCATTTTGTTCATCTGCCGCTCCTGTGCTGGGTGACCTTTCTTTTTGCATACTGGCCACACTGAGTACAATGAGTTTCTTTGTTAGCCAGAAGGAAGCTTTACTGCTTTGATCAGCTCTTCATGAGACTGTGAACTCGTATCACCTGGATTAGCCCAGTTAAAATAAATTAATAAAACCCAACTGCATTGACTGTGCTGTGAATTTGATAGCAGGGTTTTACTGAATTGAAAGCAATGAAGGTGCAGGCCATATTTATATGTATTTATGGATATATTTCTTAACTTTCGCCTATGTGGCCTCACAAAGGCAGAAATGTCTTTGCGCACTGTGCTATCCCTGTGTCTATATTCTGAACAGAATTTGCTGCCATGTGCTATTGTACATTCCATGATGCTTAATCCCATCCTGTATTGTATCTGAACAGATGTATCTGCCGGATCCATTTGATCTAATCTATTTTTATTTGAGCTATGTAATCCAGGTAGCATAGTCTAGTAGTGGATAGGGGACTGGAGTGGAAGCCAGCCAAACTTAGTATAAATCAAGTGGCAGAAACCTCTGCTTTAGAGTAAAAGGTTTGAGTTCCATTCCACTTATGATAATGAAGTCCTTAGCTAATTACACCAAATGTGATGAATGGGGGTTAACAACTGTACAAAAAGGATGGGGAATGGAAACATGGGGGTTACTAAAATAAAACCACACTACTGGTGGGTAGTGAAGACCTCACAGAAGAACTGGTTGTAGGGGGCAACCTTGGTTTGAGTGAATATGAGCTAATTCAGTTTATACTAAATGGAAGGATAAACAAAAATAATCCTGCAACTAGGGTCCTTGATTTCAGAAGGGTAAACATTAAAAAATTAAGGCAACTAGTTAGGGAAATGACTCAATGATCTGAATGCGGAGGAGACTTGGAATGACACCTCTACCCCGATATAACACGACCCGATATAACACGAATTCGGATATAACGCGGTAAAGCAGTGCTCCGGGGGGGCGGGGCTGCGCACGCCGGTGAATCAAAGCAAGTTCGATATAACGCGGTTTCACCTATAACACGGTAAGATTTTTTGGCTCCCGAGGACAGTGTTATATCGGGGTAGAGGTGTACTTTAAGTCAAAGTGGCAGGAACTATCTGAAGCCTGCATCCCAGAAAATCATAGGGAAGTGTTGCAGACCAAGCTGGATGAGCAAGCATCTCAAACGGGTTATTAAGAGAAAGCAGAAATCCTACAAGACATGGAAGATGGGATGGATCAGCAAGGAAAGCTGCTGTTTGGAGGTCAGAAATTGTAGGGAAAAAGAGCGAACTTCCAAAAGCCAAGCACAGCTGGTCTTTGCAAAGGAAATTAAAACCAATAGTAGAAGGTTCTATGGTCATATAAATAGAAAACAAGGAAAGAAGATGCGGGACTACTGAATGCTGAGGATCAGGTGGAGATTAAAGATAACATAGGCATGGCCCGACACCTAAACAAATACCTTCTCTCAGTTTGTAATAAGGGTAATGAGGAGCTTAGGGGCAGTGGCAGGGTGGCTAATGGAAATGAGGATATGGAAATTTACCGATGTGGAAGTCAAACTCAAACAGCTTAATGGAACCAAATGGGGGGGCCTGGATAATCTCCATCCAAGAATATTAAAGAACTGGCACATGAAATTGGAAGCCCAATACCAAGGGTTTTTAATGAATCCATAAACTTTAGGTTCATACCCCAGGACTAGAGAATTGCTACTATAGTACCTATTTTTAAGAAAGGGGGGGAAAGTGATTCAGGAAACTAGAAGCCTGTTAGTTTCACCTCAATTGTATGCAAGGCCTTGGAACCAATTTTGAAAGAGAAAGTAGTTAAGCACATAGGTAAATGGTAACTGAGATAAAATACATTATAGTTTTACAAAAGGTAGATTGTGCCAGGCTAACCTGATCTTTCTTTGAGAAGGTTACTGATTTTTAGACAAAGGACATGCAGTAGATCTAATCTACCTGGATTTCAGTAAGGCATTTGATACAGTTCCACATGGGAAATTATTAGTTGAATTGGAGAAGATGGGGATTAATATGAGAATTGAAAGGTGGATAAGGAACTAGTTAAAGGGAAGACTACAACGGATTATACTGAAAGGTGAACTATCTGGCTGCAGGGAGGTTACTAGTGGAGTTCCTCAGGGATCAGTCTTGGAGCCTATCTTATTTAACATTTGTATTAATAATCTTGGCACAAAAAGTTGGAGTGTGCTAATAAAGTTGGTGGATGACACAAAGTTGGTGGTGTTGCCAATACGGAGGAGGACCAGAATATCATACAAGAAGATCTGGATGACCTTGACAACTGGAATAATAGAAATGGGATGAAATGCAATAGTGCGAAGTGCAAGCTCATGCACTTAGAGACTAACAAGAATTTTTGCTATAAACTGAGGACTTACCAGTTGGAAGTGACAGAAGAGGAGAAAGACCTAGGTGTATTGGTTGATCACAGGATGAGTATGAGCCGCCAATGTGATGCAGCCGTGAAAAAGACTAATGTGGTCCTAGGATGCATCAGGTGAAGTGTTTCCAGTAGCAATAGGGAAATGTTATTACCATTATACAAGGCACTGGGTGAGACCTCATCTGGAATACTGTGTGCAGTTCTGGTCTCCCATGTTTAAGAAAGATGAATTCAGACTGGAACAGGTGCAGAGAAGGGTTAATGGGATGATCGGAGGAATGGAAAACCTACCTTATGAAAGAAGACTCAAGGAACTTGGCTTGCTGAGACTCTATTAATACATCAAAGGGATAAATACCAGGGAGAGAGAGGAGTTATTTAAGTTAAGCACCAATATTGACACAAGAACAAATGGATGTAAACTGGCCATCAACAAGTTTAGGTTGAAATTAGACAAAGGTTTCTAACCATCAGAGGAGTGAAGTTCTGGAACAGCCTTCCCAGGGGAGTAGTGGGGGCAAAAAAACCTAACTGGCTTCAAGACAGCTGGATAAGTTTATGGAGGTGATGGCATGATGAGACTGCCTACAATGGCATGTAGCTGATCTGTGACTGCTAGCAGCAAATATCTCCAATGGCTGGTGATGGGGCACTAGATGGGGAGAGCTCTGAGAATTCTTTCCCTGGGTTTTGCTGAAATGCTCAGGGTCCAACTGATCGCCATATTTGGGATTGGGAAGGAATTGTCCCCTGGATCAGACTGGCAGAGACCCTGGTTTTTTTCACTTTTCTCAGCTGCATGGGGTCACTTGCAGGTTTAAACTAGCATAAATGATGGATTCTCTGTAACTTGCAGTCTTTGACTCCTGATTTGAGGACTTCAGTAACTCAGCCAGAGGTTAGGGGTCTATTTACAGGAGTGGGTGGGTGAGCTTCTGTGGCCTGCAATGTGCAGGAGGTCAGACTAGATGATCATGATGGCCCCTTTTGGCCTTAAAGTCTCTGAGTCTGAATTTGAGTTCCTCCATTTAGCCACATGCATATCTTGGATGATTAATTAACAAATATAATGCTACTGCCTCACTTCTTTGGAGCATTGTAGGAGGAATGATCAACACATATTTATTTAATGTTTGTATAGCTACAGCTGCCCAAACTCAGATTGGGCTCCTTTGTAGTAGGTGCTTTATAGACATACAGGAAACCATAGTCCCTGTCTTAAAAAGCTTTCTATCTAAGAGTTAGATTCCAATATACTTACTCCCATTGAAAAATTCCAAGGTTATATTCCCACTGAAGTCACTGGGACCATTTGTACAATAAGGTGCTACCCAATATGACTAAGGGTATCAGAATATGGCCCTAAATAGACAACACAGAAAAAAATCAATAGACACCAGATTTTTCAGAAGCTCAGAGAGTTGGTCTAATTTGGTTGTCCGTGGGAGTTTTACCAATGACTTCAGTAGGAGCAGAGTTAGAACAACTCTGAACTTTTTTAAAAATTGCAGCTTAAATCTATAGCACTGTAAAACAGAACAATGCAGAAATGCTAACCGGAGCGTGTTCCATAAATTCACAAGTAGTAAGCACATCAAAAACGGGTTTCATTGAACATTCTGTATAAAAGAGAAATCCATTTGGCATACGAGGCTGACTCACAATGTCAAAGATTACTTGTTAATTGACTCTTTTGCTTGGAGATTGCTTATTACCTTTCAGCGTGGTCCTCCTGTGAGACCACGGGAGCTTAGAGAAGTCCATGGAACTGCCGTTTGGGAATTCTAATGGAAAAATCATTCTTTGCAAAGCACATGAAAGGTTCACACCTGTTTGCTGTGTTACCTTATTCCAGTCCCTTTAAATTTCCAAAAGCTCCAGGCCTGACATGCAGCCATTTAATTTACAAATTGAATTTTGTAAACTGACTCGGCTGAGAGGGACCCAAGCCAACAAGGCATGTCCAAACTCTGTCTCTGGAAGCAGGGCTGGGAGATAAGGCTTTCTAGTCATCAACACAAGACAACTGAGCAAGAAGGGGAGAAGGAGGAGAAAAGACTTCTGAAAAACGTTAGGACCTCTTGGGGCCTGACCTGATGCCCATTGAGATCAAAGAGATTCTTCCCATTGGCCTCAATGGGCTTTGGATCAGACCGTTTTCTCTAAGAAGTTTCTATGCAATATAGTACAGTTGTCTTGGGATATTAGAGAAACAAAGTGGGTGAGGTAATATCTTTTAAGGAGACAAGCTTTTGAGCCACGCAGAGCTCTTCTTTGGGTCAGGACCTGTGTGGCTCAAAAGCTTGACTCTCTCACCAACAGAAGTCAGTCCAATAAAAGCTATTACCGCACACACACAGTCTCTCTAATTAGCTTCGGCAGTTCCCCGCTAGTTATTGTAACTGGTAGCAACACTGCTATGGGTAGGGATAAAGGGAGCAGCATTGTTTGGGGCCATGGGAAAGAGAAGGCCCACAGAGAAGTTATTTGGTTAAACCTTTGTAACATCTTTGCCCCCTTAGGTTTATCATGCAAATATCTACCATGTGTCGGTTCAGTTGAGTATGGGATGTGCCCCCTGCGAGGGTACCATGACCTGCACTTGTGGTAGGATGGATTCAGTAATCTGGTAGGGCTTTTCCAACTCTAACATGATGTGATACTGTTTAGCACCTACAGAGAGCATTTCAGTTGAGATCAAAGTACTGAACAACCATTAACACTCACTATACCGCTGGGAGCCAACTACGTGAATGGGTGCTTCGATACCACTATGATGGGCACTGCATAATAAGAGGACAGATTAACTATGTCCAGGAGACTGACTCTATAAGATATGCACTCCCATTTTACTGACAGATGCAGGCAGAGAGTTGAATTGCTAGCAAATCAGCGTCAGAGCCAGGGAGAGAACTCAGGAATCTCCCGTGCTATCCTCACTTTCAAAGAGTTTATTTTTTTACAAACCCAAGCAGAAACCTTTTCAGCAGTTCGCAGTACATGAGTGTAGAGGGCCTGACCTTGCAAGATTGCATCCTGCACAGATGCCTGAATGTCCTCAGCATCTGTGCGAAGTGAGGGTCGATAGTCCGAGGCCCAGAGTCAGATACCATGACGGAAACAGTTACAACGGTTTTTGTTTGTATCCTTCCATAATAATTCCTTGTTCCAACATTCTGAATCCAGTTCTATTTCTTTGGCTAAAAGAGTAACCTGGAGCTCTGGCGGAGACCATTATCACACAGGTTTTAGCTCGATCTTGCTCCCCAAAGCAGCCATTAAAGGCTGCTGCTTTTCAAAGCGGGTTTGCTGCAGATAGGTAGCCATGGGGGAAAATGCCCAATAGAAACGGCACTGTACATCGCAGAGAAGCATTAACGTGCAGCATCGCCTTTGGGAGACAGGAGTGCAGCGCTCAGATTGAAATGTGGCAGGTTTCTGTCATCCATGAAAAACAATGGCAAAGGGATGTCAGTGTTTGTCACAGCTATGTCCGGGGGCTGTGTTTAGTGTTTTAAAGTGAATCAGAGATTTGTAATCTATTATTTCATACCATTGCTGCTTCAAAGCCTATGCTGGCTATATAATTTCTTTTTGAATTGATGATGCACTCTACTTTTACTAGCCTTTACTTTTTCACAGTTGCTTCTGGATCTGATTTTTCTCACAGAAATCAAACCATACTTGGGTTAAAACTAGTCCCTTTTCTCCCTTCTTTATGTAAGCAGGGTCTGAATGAGCTCTCTCCTGACATCTAATGGTGCACTGGGGAAACAGACTGTGTTTGCATAGACACGCCTACTCTCCCTAGATGTGCGGCATGATTGAGTGGTTTTGCCAAAATGATCAGTTTTAGCTGGTGTTAGGTTACATGTCATTCTAGTATTTGAGTGCAAGAGTAATAAAATGTTGTTATCCTTATTGTACGAGGAAAGGGAAGCAGAACAGGGCCTCACATCCCCTGATTGACGGAGTTGCCCTAAACTGAGCCTCACTTGCTAAGCAGTGGGTAGGGATGCCAAATCCCAGTGACGATGAGAGAGTGTGGGGCAGGTGTTTCTACTTGGTGGTGTGAACTCTGCCCAAACAGTCTAATTTCTTTTGTACCAGGAGGAACACTGCACATAGACCTGAAATACTATTGTGAATCAAAACCAATATTTTTTCATACAGAAGTGTAGCACTTCTGAGACTCTAGACACCTAGAGGGGCATAAAAATGAAAGCTTATTTGGGGCAAGATGAATGTAATTGAATACTTAGCATCTTCATAGTTCTGGAAATGGTCATAGGTTCAAGGGGTGTGTGAGGGTTGTGCTCATTTTTTCCAAACCTGGTTCACTTGTCCTATCTAGACTAGCTAATCTATCAACCTGCTGATCACAGTGCAGCTGGAAAGGGATCCCTGTCCATCATACTTATGTCTATGGGCTAGGTCTAACTAAACTTCTTTATAACTGCATGATAAGTAAATAAGTAAACGTCATGCTCTGTAGGAGAGATGAGGAATTGATTCATCTTTAGTGTTTTATTTTATAGAGGCGTCTTCCAAAATTAGTTTCCTTACCACCGAACCTTGCAGGAAACCTGCCAGTGGAGCCTTGACTCTCTCCAGCTCTGCCATCAATAATTCCTAAAGAGGAAAAACAAACTCACCTGCACTGTATTTGTGATATCTCTACCCTGCCAGGGCACACATCTGCAAACTGCACAGCTGTGCCTTTGTAATTCAACAGTAGGCTTCCTTGTACCACCTAGATATGAGGTGGTGTGTGTTAATGATCCAGTAACACAAGCCTTGAGTGTCTGGGGCACACAGCTGAGATGTATTAATGAACTAGTCAAACACACCGTGGAGACTGGAATCTTAACAGTATGTTGGTTCCATATCTGTTATGGCAATTACATTTGTGTGTGGCAGGTGGGGAGCACAGCTGAGCAGCAAGAGGTACATAGTGGGAGCGTTTGTCAATCCAAAATCATGGGCTGTATACATGTGTACGTCCACAGCAGGGAAAGGGAGATTCAGCCCTGTCCAGATCCAGGCCTGCTGTATATACCGGCTTTTCTGTGCTGCCTGTATAGAAGCCCAATTAACCTGAGCAGGCAGGAACTTTTTAATCTCTTCTGAAACTGCGGTATGTAGGGAACACTCCTTCCCAACCCTGAAGCGTGGAACCTTCTCACCCATCCCAGACCAAATCTTGTGACATTCCTGCGCTGCTCAGTTCTGCCTCTGAGCTTAATTATACAAGCCAGCAAAAAAAGTAGTTGCAACAAAGTATCTTTTTGTTAGTTCTAAGTTACTTCAAGCCAGTAGATAAATGGCAGGCGCATAGGGAATGTATACATTGGAGCTGCTGGAATTGTAGTTTCCAGCGTTGGCAGACATACCTGTGCTAGTTCTGATGGAGCTAGTGTGCTAAAAACAAAAGAGTAGCTTTGGTGGTTGTAGCCACCCAAGTATATACCTAAGGTTTCAGATGGGATTGTATTCGGGCAGCTAGCCCGTCCCACCCACCATAGCTACACTTTTATTTTTAATATGCTAACTTAATCAAAGCTAGCACAGGTATGTCTACCTGAGCTGGAGTTTAAACCTTCTGCTCCAGAGCAGACATACCCAACAAATTCCAGGGGTATGGGCACCTGGAGGGGTAACTGACGCCTTAGTTACACACTAACTGGGTAAAGCATGTTTATAATATTTAAACATAAGACCGGCCATAATGAGTCAGACCAAAGATCCATCTAGCCCAGTATCCTGTCTTCCGACAGTGGCCGGTGCCAGGTGCCCCAGAGGGAATGAACAGAACAGGTAATCATCAAGTGATCCATCCCCTGTTGCCCATTCCCAGCTTCTGGCAAACAGAGGTTAGGGACACCATCCCTGCCCATCCTGGCTAATAGCCATTGATTTTTAGGTTTTATAAGATTTTATGTGAAAAGATTTTTTTTCCAGGAGGCAAACCTCCGCTCCTCCCTTATATTTTGTTTGGATTTAAACATCCTATAGCAATATTGGAAACCTAGACAGAATTGTATTGTATGTATGGAATCACAGACCTCGAGCAAGAGGCATTCATTATTTGAAAAAGAATAAACTAAAAAAGGCTCTGAACCATAGATGAGCAAACAGGTTTCTGCACAGATTGAATTCCAGTTTTGTTTCTGAGCTTTATTTGAGATAATATCCTGTATGGAGCGTATACAGAACACAGAGACTGTATTTAGGAGCTGAATAGTATATTGCAAATATCATCATCATCATTGGCGATCCCTCGATTCGAGGATGATCTCTACCACAGATTTACATATGGGTCCTGAGATGACTCAGGAGTCCAATCCTAGAACCACAGATCCACCCGCAGTAGGTGCCGACATTTCCTGGCATTAATTAAATTCAAGGCATTGTGCTAATACAGAAGAGCCTGTTAAGTCGAGCTTCACTGCTGAAAGTGAAAGAAAAAAAAAAAAAAAAGGGGGGGTGGGGTGGGGGAGAGTATAAATGGTAAATTAGATTTTAAAAGGAATTACTCATTTTAATCATCTACGGAATTACTTTCTTCAAAGTCAAGAGATAAGTAGTTCAGAACCACTATATAAATTCATTTGTAATATTTTGGATACATCCGTGTTCCTTAAATATGTGAATCAGAAACACACAAACACAATGTTAGTGGAGCTCCCTTGTCAAAGTGCTTTCCCCCGATCTCAGAACTTGCTGGGGCTACGATGTATGTGAAAAATCAAACTATATCCTTTATGCTTGAGACAACATCATTTAGAATCACAACAGTACTGATTTGAAGAGAGGAACTTGATTTCCATTATCTAACTTTGGCTGCCGCTGTTTGAAATGAACGAGAAATTCTTTCGCTGCTGGTTCTTGTAAGCTGCGGTACCTTCCCCCTGCTGGGCTCAATGTAGCAAAAAGTTGATTTGTCAAGTAGTCTGGAGAAACTTTGACAGGAAGCGTTTAAAGAGAATGCTTAAGGAGATGTCTATCCATTACATGTGGAGTTGAGAGACTAAAGTGGCACTGGAGTTTTGAATAGTTGGCTGCTTTTCAGCCCTATTCCTCAAGTGATTTATTTTTAGAAGAGGGAATGGAGCCTCCAACTCATGCTTAGTAAGGTGACTATAACATTCAAGCTTGTTACTTTTATG
>NW_020664409.1:100557458-100605345 GCF_002925995.2 Terrapene triunguis | reverse complement strand
ATCTAACAGACACCTCTATAAAATAAATGTCTAATTTACAGGTGACTTGACTCCCTCCCGCTGTAAGAATCAATCAAGTAAATAGAAATGTAGTCTGTGTATCAGCTTAAATATCAATAGGAGATGAAACCTCCTGCTTACTGCTGGGCAAAAAAATGTCCTTAGTCATGTTATTAACAACAGCTTAGATTACTAGACGTGTACAGATGATTTCAAAATAGAATTTACTTTTCATCCGTTATGTTGCTTGTTTACTATTTCCATTCCACTCAGCTTGGACAGTGAAAAAAGAGGAGAAACATTCACTTTTTAGTTGCTGCTAGGCTTTTGCTAGTTAGGCTCACTTCCTGGTTCTCATGCAGTACCACTGAGGGTAGGTTTACACTTGAGCTGGTGTGTAAAGTACAGACACTGCATGCCCAGCTATCCTGGGTAAAGGGCAAGGCACTGTTTAGGTGAATAAAAGCAGAGGCATGCCAGAACCCTAGGGCGTATAGCCTACATGGCTCTCAATATGCCCAAGTAGTGCCTCCCATGTCCACACTGCTAGTTGTAGCAGTGTAGTGTCCCACTGCTGCCATGCAGTTGGAGCCTTTCCCTGCCTCAGTGAAACACTCCGGCCGTGGGAAAAGCAGGGCCGGCTCCAGCATTTCTGCCGCCCCAAGCAAAAAAAAGCCGCGATCGGCGGCGGCAGTTCAGCGGCAGGTCCTTCGCTCCTAGAGGGAGTGAGGGACCTGCCGCCCCCGAATTGCCGCAGGTGCCGCCCCTCTCCCGTGGCCGCCCCAAGCACCTGCTTGTTAAGCTGGTGCCTGGAGCCGGCCCTGGGGGAAAGGCTTTGGCAGCTCTCTGCTGCCTCGCGGCTGCCAGAGCCTTTCACTGCGGCATGTAGCTGCACGCTGCAGTGTGGACACAGCCTGCCTTCCATGGCGGCACATAGCTACATGTTCCCTATGCCCAGCCACAAGTGTAGACAAGGCCAATGTGTTGAGTCTGGTTTTACTAGGCTGCAGAAGAATATTAAAATGGAATTAACTTTTCACTGAAAAATTAAAAACGTGTTTTTTAAGCAGAGGCAGGATGGTGTTATGGTTAAGGCATTGGGCGGGAATCCGTGAGATCTGGGTTCAGTTCTCCCCTCTGCCACAGCTTGTGTGGCTTTAGGCAAATTGCTGAATATCTGTGCCTTGGTTCCTCAGCTGTACCACAGGGATAATAATCCTTTCCTTGTCCATGTTGTCTATTTTAAAGACTGTAAACTTTTCAGGAGAGGAGGTTTTGGAACAAATTGATTACCTGATTGATAATAAGGCACCAGGACCAGAGGTATTCACTCAAGAGTTCTGAAGGAATTCAAATATGAAATTGCAGAGCAACTAATTTTGGCATGTAACCTATTGCTTAAATCAGCCTCTGTACCAGATGACTGGCAGATAGCTAATGTCATGACAATTTTTTAAAATGATGCAGAGGTGATCCTGGCAATTACAGGCCAATAAGCCAAACTTCAGTACCAGACACATTGGTTGAAACTATAGTAAAGAACAGAATCAGACACATATATAAACATGATATGTTGGGGAAGAGTCAACATGGCTTTTATTAAGGGAAATCATACCGCATCAATCTATTAGAATTCTTTGAGGGAGACAACAAACATGTGGACAAGGGTAATCCGGTTGATATAGGTTACTGGAACTTTCAGAAAGCCTTTGACAAGGCTCTCCAGCAAAGTAAACAGTAATTGGAAAAGGAGGACGGTCCTGTCATGGTCAGTAATACGTTAAAAGATAGGAAACAAAGGGTAGGAATAAATTATCAGTTTTCCCAATGGAGAGAGTTAAATAATGGGGACCCGAAGGATCTGTGCCGGGACCTCTGCTGTTCAACATACTCACAAATGCTCTGGAAAAGGGTGTGAACAGTGAGGTGGCAAAATTTGCAAATAATACAAAATTACTATCATTAAGTCCAGAGCTGACTGAAAAGAGTTACCATGGGATCTCCCTAAACTGGGTGACAAAATGGCTGATGGTCAGGAATGCAACTCCATGCTCCGGGTGTCTCTAAACCTCCAACTGCCAGAAGCATCTACCACTGTCCAGTGTTAGAGACAGTATACTGGGCTAGATAGACTATTGGTCTGACATGGCTGTTCTCAAGTCAGTGGAAAGATTCCCATTGTCTTCAATAGGCTTTGGACCAGGCCCATGGTCCTCCTTACTTAAAATGGTGAAGGTTTTCTCATCTTAGGCTATCAACATAATCATACTAGACATACTACTAAATACATATATGTTTAGTAATACACCTAATCTCTACAAGTCCTTTTCTTTTATACGAGAGGACAGTCGTTTCCTCTCCAGAATTCAAAGCCTGAAGTTCAGGTTTGATTACATCTTTGAAGTTCATGTATCTGTTTCCAGCAAGAGAGAGGTAAGTTTAGTATCTAAAAAGAGTTGATATATTTCAAGTCTGCCCAAAGATTTTATTTTATTCATATTACTGCTCCTGCCCCTAGATCTGTGACATTCTTTGAGGTTGCTCTTGAGATCTTTCTGCTTCTAAGGCCTAAGTTGAAAGAAAAGTGGGATTCTCTAGTCCTTAGAAGTGGAAAATGCTCTGAAAAAAGGCCTATTTTTTGTAGGGATTAGAATCTGCTGCCCTAGCATTTAATACATCTTCCTACATGCCCTTTTAATCCTAGACAAAAAGCCATAGTTGTCTCAATATATTCTGAGTTGAACCGCAGCAATTTCCCTATAATTTTGTTCTTTCATATTTAGCTAGAGGAGCTTAAATAATAAATTCGACTGGAAATGGAACTGATGGAATGTATTACCCCACATCAAACATTATTTCCCTATCAGTGTGCTTTTGAGCTAATAAATCCATCACAGCTGTTACCAAGTTTTAAAATGATATCTCCTCTACCCGAGATGGTTGGCATTGATTTTGAAAAGCACTTGATGTGCATGAAATATGGCTTTGTATATTACGAGGTTTAAACTTTAGAGACTCCTACTTTAATTTACTGGAGTTCTCAAATGCTTTTGGCAAAGGAAGCAATCTGCCATATGAATAGTTTAGCATCTGAAGCCAAATATAATTAGAAATGTGTCCCCATCAGGATTCAGTCGTGGCTCTTTTACCAACGTTTTTTCTACAGTAGTAGTGCTTTTCTTTGTTTCATCATTTTTCGGTGAAATAACATTTAAATTAATTGGCTTGCTCTCGATTTCTTGGCCTTCCCTAAACTGTCACTGAATGGGAGTCTCATGCCGTTCAGTGGGAGTTGATGACTATGAAGACAAAATGTTCCAAATGATGCTGATTAACTTCATTACCTAGATATATGAATATTTTGGTCCTGCAATAGAAATACTTGATTAACTCACTGTGGTATGGCATGCTAACTGAGCAGTAAATGCAATATTACCATGAGAACGTTAGGAGCAGAGAAAGGCAAAATAGGCCTGAATTTCTGCTAACATGGCTGTAAATCTAAAGCAACTCCCATATATGTAAAGGTTGAAGGCCTCGCAATTTGAAGATTATATGCAAATGACATGCATTTATTTGCATATTTGATTAATATTCAATTTTCTCATTTACATACATGACACGAACATGCATATATGCAACACAAAAGCTACCTTATCCCCATCAGCTGGATCAATAACACCCACTGCTCTCAGGCTTGCCTCATTTTGAGGAGCCATTTCACCCCATAGGCCTTTCCCACATATAAAATTCAGATGAGGAGGTGGGGTAGAATGAACTTTGGATGAGGTTCAGGCTGGGAGTTAGGACATTTAGTAGGGAGGAGAGAGCTAGAATGGATGGGTAAAGTGGGGGCATGTGGCTTGAGGGTTGGGATGGGGTAGGATTATGGTGTGGGGAGAACAGAAGGGCTGGATGGGGTTAGGCCTGGCATGTGAGACCGAGGGCATTGGGATGGGGCTGAGAGGCATCGGATGGGGTGGGTTAGGCTGGAAGACTTGGGAAAACGATTGTCGTGCGTCTGGAAGGGGTTAGGCCTGGGGTGTTGTGAAGGGGAAGTGGGGATACAGCACTGGACTGAAGCGCCTTCTCAGCCTCCCGAGCGATCCTTCCCCCAAGAGAGCTGATACTTATTGTGGACATGGTGTGGGAAAGACAAGGGTGAGAGCCAAAAACACTTGCATTGGCAGTTCTCCCTCACAGAACTAATGGCAGCTGTGAGCAACTGCCTGAATCTACCCGATCACAGAGGGATGCCCAGTGCCTACCGTGGTGACTACAGAACTGAGAGATGTATGCAGCTGTCTAGAGTACTGCTGTCTACATGGGAAATACCATAGGGTGACCATTCTAGGGAACTGGTTCTCTCTTGACTGAGCAATGGCACTCTAGACAACTTACTGAATCTCTATGGTCCCTGCAGTACTTTGGTTTCTGCTGTGGGTGGGAGATTCAGGCAGCCACATGGAAGTCTCCCAGGGCAAAACAGGAGACTGCACCGCAGAGCAAGTCAAACGTAATAAATGAAGGGTGTGGGTCAAGATCTTTTTTCTTCCTGCCACAACCAATATAGCTCTGATATCAGAACCTGTATTTCTCCCGCTTAACCTTTGACAGCCAGTGTCTCCACAGCACCAGTGGAAGTTATTTGTCAACCATTTGTAAGTAAACCATTTGAAAATGAAGCATCAAAGATTATTGGTGCACAGCTGTTCAGATGATATTGCATGTACTTGGTTACTAGAGAATATCTGAGCATATCCAATATTTAAACCTAACTTACGTTCCCAGCTCTCACCTGTTAACTGTTGTGAAACAGAAACTGAGGGCTGGTCCACACTAACCCCCCAGTTCGAACTAAGATACACAACTTCAGCTACGTGAATAACGTAGCTGAAGTTGAAGTATCTTAGTTCGAACTACAAGGTACTTACCATGGGTCCACACGCGGCAGGCAGGCTCCCCCGTCGACTCCGCGTACTCCTCTCGCGGAGCAGGAGTACCGGTGTCGACGGCGAGCACTTCCGGGATCGATTTATTGTGTCTAGACAAGACGTGATAAATCGTTCCCAAAAGATCGATTGCTTACCGCTGAACCCAGAGGTAAGTATAGACATACCCTGAGTTTCATCGTATTTCCAAAATGCAGAACTACAGGTCTTTATAAAATACTCATTGCTTTAACTTGACTGCACTTGCCTATAAGAAATAACTCCAATAACTGTAGGAATGCAGCCATGCAAAACAGCATGATGCTGAAAATCTTTAATTCTTTCAAGACCTTCTTTTGATCATGAAGTTAATAACTCTATAGACTAACTGTACAGTCCATGTTTTAAAAAAGGAAAGAATCCGCTTAGTTGCTGAACTGAGTGAAATCAGAATGCTTTCTCTCTTTCATTTGTTGTTGTTTCGGCACATCACATATACAGGGAATAAGGCATTTGACAAAGAGCTGTAGTTTTCTATGTATTCCATTCCTGTTAGCAAACTGTGGTCAGTAGCGACTGTGCATGGGCCAAACCTCTGCTAGAGAGCCAGAGTGAGCAGCTCACCAGCCCTGCAGAAGACTTTAAATGACATTTAATCCCATGGAAGTTCAATCGATTTGTAGGTTGTTTCGGTATATTATTTCCCCCACCCAGATATTTTGAAGGGTCCTTGTTAGGCGGGGTAGCTGATGTAGCTCTTTATCACTTAGGCTCAGTATTGGATGGAATATAGTACCAATCAAAGGGCCAATTCACTGCATACGCAAAACTGAAGACATGGTGACAGCGTAAAGTAAATAGGATCTAAAACCAAAATGAGTAATGCAGGGCCTACTGTCCTTTTCATTTTGTTCTGTTTCATATTTAATAAACTAAAACCCTACTTTTTGACAATTTACATGAAGCTGCCGCATAACTTCTAGTCTGAATAATACAACCAGTACTATAGCCTCTGTGTTACTTTTTTGGATCTTAAAATCAATTTATTTCATGCTGTTCCCATATTTTTAGCATTAGAACGATAGAATCACAGAAGATTAGGGTTGCAAGAAATCTCAGGAGGTCATCTAGTCCAACCCCCTGCTCAAAGCAGGACCAATCCCCAACTAAATCATCCCAGACAGGGCTTTGTCTAGCTGGGCCTTAAAAACCTCTAAGGATAGAGATTCCATTATCTCCCTAGGTAACCCATTCCAGTGCTTCACCACCCTCCTAGTGAAATAATTTTTTCTAATATCCAACCTAGACCTCCCCCACTGCAACTTGAAACCATAACTCCTTGTTCTGTCATCTGCCACCACTGAGAACAGCCTAGCGCCATCCTCTTTGGAAACCCCCCTTCAGGTAGTTGAAGGCTACTATCAAATCCCCCCTCACTCTTTTCTGCAGACTAAACAAGTCCAATTCCCTCAGCCTCTCCTCATAAGTTATGTGCCCCAGCCCCTTAATCATTTTTGTTGCCCTCCCCTGGACTCTCTCCAATTTATCCACATCTTTCTGTAGTGGGGAGCCCAAAACTGGATGCAATACTCCAGATGTGGCCTCATCAGTGCTGAATAGAGGGGAATAATCACTTCCCTCAATCTGCTGGCAATGCTCCTACTAACGCAGCCCAATATGCCGTTAGTCTTCTTGGCAACAAGGGCACACTGTTGACTCATACCCAGCTTCTCGTCCACTATAATCCCCAGGTCCTTTTCTGCAGAACTGCCGCTTAGCCCGTCGGTCCGAGCCTGTGGCAGTGCATGGGATTCTTCCGTCCTAAGTGCAGGACTCTGCACTTGTCCTTGTTGAACCTCATCAGATTTATTTTGGCCCAATTCTCCAATTTGTCTAAGTCACTCTGTATCCTAACCCTACCCTCCAGAATAGCTACCTCTCCCCCCAGTTTAGTGTCATCCGTGAACTTGCTGAGGGTGCAATCCATCCCGTCATCCAGATCATTAATGGAGATATTGAACAAAACCGGCCCCAGGACCAACTCCTGGGGCACTCTGCTTTGATACTAGCTATCAACTAGACATCGAGCCATTAATCACTACCCGTTGAGCCCTACGATCTAGCCAGCTTTCTATCCACCTTATAGTCCATTAATCCAATCCATACTTCTTTAACTTGCTGGCAAAAATACTATGGGAGACCATATCAAAAGCTTTGCTAAAGTCAAGGTATATCACGTCCACCGCTTTCCCCATATCCACAGAGCCAGTTATCTCATCATAGAAGACAATCAGGTTGGTCAGGCACGATTTGCCCTTGGTAAATCCATGTTGACTGCTCTTTATCATGTGTTCCTGATCACCATTCAATATGTCAAAGATTTTTGTATAAACAACACAATGCTGCATTGTAAAAGTTAATTTTTGTTAATTAAGTAGATTATCCTAAAATCTGCCTCAGTCACCACTAAGGCTCCAGTTCAGGACAGCACGTAAGCATATGCATATATTGAGCACCTGCTTAGGTGCAGTACTGAAGAAAGGATGCTTTCCTAAATTATGGCCTAAGTACTATACTTGGTACCTCCAAGGATCATGCCCCAACTGTTTTACCTAGCCTTGGATACCATGGTCAGCAAATTATTCCAGTGTCTAATTGCCCTTATTGTTAAATTCCACTGATTCCCTCCCAAGTAGAGCTGGGCAAATAACTGATGTTTTGGTTCATTGGCTGTTCTGAAGTAAACAAAAAACAGGTTCAGGCTGAACCAAATCTAAAATGTTTTGGAATTTTCAGTGAATCAAAAAAGTCTACTTTGGTTCTGTTCAAGAACAGGTATTTGAACCTAGGTTTCCCATATCCCAGATGAGTGCCCATACCATGGCACTAAAAGTTATAAAGTGGGCAGGGGAAGGTGTCAGCAGCACCACTGTCACCTCCATCTCCTCTTCTAGACATTTTGTGAAAGGACTGAACTATTCACATCAAATTTTCAAATAGTTTTGGGTTGACCGAAACTGCATGTTTTGTCCAATAAACTATTTTTCTGAAAAGTTTTGTCCAGCGCTACTTCCAATATTTCACTTACTATATCCTTTTTTAATATCATTATTTTATCGTGACCTTCCCTTAACTGCCGTATGCTACCACATACTCTGTTGTCTTTTTTCTAGACTGTACATGTTAAACTTCCTTAATAATTTTTCATGTTTTAGTTGCTAATCCTCTCAGATTTGTGACCCTACTTTGGATTCCTTCCAGTTTCATTCTCTCTCATTTTACAGTGAGAAGCCTGGCACTGTGTTTGAAGGAGTCCATGAGGGTCAACAAGAACCATTGCCCTATGCAGTGTCCTACTGAGGGATAGCTCAGTGGTTTGAGCATTGGCCTGCTAAACCTAGTGTTGTGAGTTCAATCTTTGAGGGGGCCATTTAGGGATTTGGGGCAAAATCAGTACTTGGTCCTGCTACTGCAGGCAAGGGGCTGAACTTGACTTAATGACTTTTCAGGGTCCCTTCCAGTTCTATGAGATAAGTATATCTCCATATATTATTATATTACACTATGCTCCACGTTAGCCCCAATCAAGGCTGTATAAGAAGGCTGAGTTTTGGAGGGTCAGGTCATTTTAGGTGAGTACCTAAAAGATCAAATAGTTCACTAAACTTTATTTGAACTCTTGGGCCAATCTATGGAAGCAAGAAAACTAAACTGAAGGCTGCCAAAGCCATCCCATCTTTTCAATAGGTGCCCTTTCTCCCACAATGGACTGTGTTAAACTGGTGCCTTTTAGGAACCCCAAATTCCACTTCAAAATATACGTTGATGATTCCCGGGGGTGGCAGGGTTGTGAGGCAGCTCGATATCGCCTGCCCATAATGTGAGGAAGCCTTGTCTGCCTGCTGGAGGTCAGCTCCCCAACTCTATTGGCCACAGACAACACAAGCTCTCCGCTCTAGGCTTCACAGGCCCCGGTCTCGCTCTACAGGTTAGCGAATGGCCCACTCCAACCCTTGAGATCGCTGAGCACCTTCCTGCAGTATCCAGCCCCTGGTCCACTGGAAACTTGCAGTATTCACAGGTTCTCTGCTTCCAAAGAAACTCTACCCCCAGCTTACCCGTTCTACCTCAGATCACCACTCCCCTGAACACACAGCACTGAGATATGTTTATAGTGAAATCAAGTCTAAGTTTATTTAACAAAGCATAAAGATTCAAGTTGTAGCAAGAAGAAGTTTTGGAAACAAATCGTTACATATAAAATACAATCATAACATGCATTCTAGAGCTTAGACTTAATTAACAAAAATCAATTAAAATAGATGTCTAGTAGAGTATTACTCACCCCAAATCCTTACAGCCCTTTATAGCCAGGTTGGCTTTGACCCTCTTTTCATGACACAAGCCCACTGTCAGTTTGCCTCCTAGGTGAAGGACCCAGTGTGTTTCTTTGCACGCCAAGATATATCAGAATGATTCTTTCTCTTTATTTATAAACAGGACACCCCCTTGCTGACTGCTTCATCCTGTAGATTTCCTCTCTCATATATTTTGCTATTTCTTATTTAGCCCTGGCTCAGTATGCAAATAGACATACATTGTGAGTCATACTACATACACATGGCCAGACAGGGGAGCGGTGTCTGTTACCTTCTGCCTGAAAGGAACATCTCAGAGGGATGTCACCTCCTGATGACCTGCCTTAACTTCAAGACCTCAAGAATGTAATGTTCAGTACAGATACTTAACTCCTTAAATATTACCTGTACATACATTTTGCAATGATTATGATGACCAGTGGCTACAGGTTCCCAGTAGAGACTTCACATGCCACCCTTCAGTGAACTATTATACATACAGCCGACCCAAGGGATTCCTGTGCAACCCTATGCACTTCTGTGCCCTCTGCCAATTAGCGCCCAGGGATCCCTCGGTCACATATACATCTATGAAAAACCTCACCAAATGAAAGAAGCCCCCAAGACACACTAAGCACCAGTTTTTTAAGGCCCATAAAATAATTTTGTAGTGGTAGAAAATAGGATGAAGATGCTCCCTTCTTTGTGAAATATTGTGCTCATTCCAATCCATTATCCTTTTACAGAAGTGATCCCATAAGAGGATAATTATCACATGTCTGGAATTGCATCAGCAAAACTAATCTATTTTAATTGTTTCTGTATCAGTGAACTGCAGCACAAGATTTTTTTTTACTAGCCACAAAACAAATTTAATCAACTGCCAAGTAAGTAATTTGTCTCCTGAAAAATGAAATTGTTTATTTGTATTGTCAGTGGAAAAGAAGATTTACCATATGTCTGCATGTAGAAGTCTATAAAATACACCTTTAACTCAGTCAAGGGAAAATAGATTTTTAACAAATTCACATTTACTCATGAAATCCACTTGTACTGGGGACTCACTCATTTCAGAAACTGCCTGTATGATTGTTCCTGAAAGTCATGTATGCTTTTGCCACTTGGTCTTCTCAGGAGAAACAGATGTTAATTGTATCAAACTCCTGCAAATTTGAGGAGCTTTATATTAATGAAACTCACCTCTGAGCTGAGGGTGCCAAGGAAGATCTAGGCCATCTTTTGGTGTCTTCACTGGCTTCCACTCACCTCCACACCAAATACAAACATCTTATTTTTATTTTAAGGCCCTTTATAACTGAGCCCCACTGTACCTAGGTGGTCTGGTAACCTACTGTGAATCATAGAATCATAGAATATCAGGGTTGGAAGGGACCTCAGGAGGTCATCTAGTCCAACCCCCTGTGATGTGAACTCTCACCTTTGTTTTGTATCAGAGGGGTAGCCGTGTTAGTCTGAATCTGTAAAAAGCAACAGAGGGTCCTGTGGCACCTTTACGACTAACAGAAGTATTGGGAGCATAAGCTTTCATGGGTAAGAACCTCACTTCTTCAGATTCTTTGTTTTGTTAGCTTTTACTACCCACCTCTCTCCTTTAAACATCTCTGTGCTTTCTACTATGCTGCCCCTTACAAGAACATAAGAACAGCCATACTGGGTCAGACCAAAGGTCCATCAAGCCCAGTATCCTGTCTTCTGACAGTGGCCAATGCCAGGTGCCCCAGAGGGAATGAACAGAATAGGTAATCATCAAGTGATACATGATGAGATTGCAGAGGCATTGGCCATTATTTTTGAAAACTCATGGCGATCGGGGGAAGTCCCGGATGACTGGAAAAAGGCTAATGTAGTGCCCATCTTTAAAAAAGGGAAGGAGGAGGATCTGGGGAACTACGGGCCAGTCAGCCTCACCTCAGTCCCCGGAAAAATCATGGAGAAGGTCCTCAAGGAATCAATTCTGAAACACTTAGAGGAGAGGAAAGTGATCAGGAACAGTCAGCATGGATTCACCAAGGGGAAGTCGTGCCTGACTAACCTAATTGCCTTCTATGATGAGATAACTGGCTCTGTGGATGAGGGGAAAGCAGCGGATGTGTTATTCCTTGACTTTAGCAAAGCTTTTGATACGGTCTCCCAGTATTCTTGCCGCCAAGTTAAAGAAGTATGGGCTGGATGAATGGACTGTAAGGTGGATAGAAAGCTGGCTAGATCAACGGGTAGTGATCAATGGCTCCATGTCTAGTTGGCAGCCGGTTTCAAGCGGAGTGCCCCAAGGGTCGGTCCTGGGGCCGGTTTTGTTTAATATCTTTATTAATGATCCGGAGGATGGTGTGGACTGCACTCTCAGCAAGTTTGCAGATGACACTAAACTGGAAGGCGTGGTAGATACACTGGAGGGTAGGGATCGAATACAGAGGGACCTAGACAAATTAGAGGATTGGGCCAAAAAAACATGATGAGGTTCGACAAGGACAAGTGCAGAGTCCTGCACTTAGGACGGAAGAATCCTATGCACTGCTGCAGACAAGGGACCGAATGGCTAGGTAGCAGTTCTGCAGAAAAGGACCTGGGGTCACAGTGGATGAGAAGCTGAATATGAGTCAACAGTGTGCTCTTGTTGCCAAGAAGGCTAATGGCATTTTGGGCTGTATAAGTAGGGGCATTGCCAGCAGATCGAGGAACGTGATCATTCCCCTTTATTCGACATTGATGAGGCCTCATCTGGAGTACTGTGTCCAGTTTTGGGCCCCACACTACAAGAAGGATGTGGAAAAATTGGAAAGAGTCCAGCGGAGGGCAACAAAAATGATTAGGGGTCTGGAGCACATGACTTAAGAGGAGAGGCTGAGGGAACTGGGATTGTTTAGTCTCCAGAAGAGAAGAATGAGGGGGGATTTGATAGCTGCTTTCAACTACCTGAGGGGGGGTTCCAAAGAGGATGTAGCTCGGCTGTTCTCAGTGGTGGCAGATGACAGAACAAGGAGCAATGATCTCAAGTTGCAGTGGGGGAGGTCTAGGTTGGATATTAGGAAACACTATTTCACTAGGAGGATGGTGAAGCACTGGAATGCGTTACCTAGGGAGGTGGTGGAATCTCCTTCCTTGGAGGTTTTTAAGGCCCGGCTTGACAAAGCCCTGTCTGGGATGATTTAGTTGGGAATTGGTCCTGCTTTGAGCAGGGAGTTGGACTAGATGACCTCCTGAGGTCCCTTCCAACCCTGGTATTCTATGATTCTATGATTCATTCCCTGTTGCCCATTCCCAGCTTCTGGCAAACAGAGGCTAGGGACACCATCCCTTCCCATCCTGGCTAATAGCAATTGATGGACCTATACTCTATGAACTTATCTAGTTCTTTTTTTAACCCTGTTATAGTCTTGGCTTTCAGAACATCCTCTGGCAAGGCATTCCACAGGTTGACTGTGTGTTGTGTGAAAAAATACTCTCTTTTGTTTGTTTTAAACTGGCTGCCTATTCATTTCATTTGGTGACCCCTAGCTCTTGTCTTATGAGAAGGAGTAAATAACACTTTCTTACTTACTGTCTCCATACTAGTCATGATTTTATAGACCTCTATCATATCCCCCCATTAGTTGTCTCTTTTCCAAGCTGAAAAGTCCCAGTCTTATTAATCTCTCCTCATATGGCAGCCTGGGGAAAACTCCTCAGTGAAATCTGAACCACCACTTCCTTACCCTCTTTCAAATCCCCCCTAAAGTCTCACCTCTGCCTTGATGTCTACAAAACCCAGCCTTCTGATCATGGCTCTATGAACAGGAGAATACTGGGTAGGAGTAGGGAGGTTATTTTACCTCCATATTTGTCCTGTTGCGACAGCTGCTGGAACACTGTGTCCAGTTCTGGTGTCCACAGTTCAAAAAAGATGTTGCTAAATTGGAGAGGGTTCAGCGAAGAGCCATGAAAATGATTAAAGGATTAGAAAACCTGCCTTATAGTGAAAAACTCCAGGAGCTAATCTATTTATTTTATGAAAGAGAAGATTAAGGAGTGACTTGATCATAGTCTATAAATACCTACAAAGGAACAGAAATATGGTAACCGAGGGCTTTTCAGTCTAGTGGACACAAGTATAACAAGATCCCGTGGCTAGAAGTTGAAGCCAGACAAATTTAGTCTACAAATAAGGCAAAAATTATCCTTTAGAACAACATACCAAGGGTGTGGGGGATTCTGCATCATTAAACATTTTTAAATCAAGATTAGAGGTTTTCCTAGAAGATCTGCTCTAGTTCAAAGAGAAATTAATTCAGGGAAGTTCTCTGGCCGGTGTTATACAGGTCAGACTGGCTGATCACAATGGTCCCTTCTGCTTTATAATCTTTGAATCATGGTTAGAAAAGTGACAAGCTGTGACTCCTCTTCCCATTTCCTTTCCCTTTTCCCTTCCTCTTCCCTCTCCAACAGTAATAAAAACAAACACAACACAACACCCTACAATGCAGGTAGCTAACAAAGCTGTGCCAGTTTTTCATCAGGTTCATTCATTTGCATATTGTATCCCCATCCCCTACTCTTGTATGTTTGTATCGAACTAGGTGCTATTGTCACTGCTTCCAGGACAAGATGTAGCTTTGGAAGGAGATCCTTATTTATTCCGGGAATCCAAAACCATTTTTGGAAGCTTCTTGCAGGTTGAGACCTTCCCAGCTACAAGCCAACCTCCTTGCGCAGCAGCACACGTGTACACACATCTGCTCGCTGGGCCCTACAAGAGCTGCCTCCAAGTGCCCCACCCTATCTTAAAGGGACATCCCTCATTTCTCTGATTATAGAATTTATTTCACTATTCACAAAAATAGCAAATACATATAATACAAATACAATGATAAATATTCAAAATTGTTACTGCTGTAAATAGCAATAACTGATTTCTAAAGGCTCTCTCTTTCAGGGACCTACTACTACCAAAATATAATTGAATAATAATAATAAATAATTAATAATAAAAATTAATAATAAATAATATAATGTAATAATAAAAGTGACAGGACAGCTGGACTAGCAGTGAAATCTGCCTAAAACGTTTAGAATCATCTGACTGTAAAATCACCCCCTCCCTGTTTATTCTTTCAACTCATGGTCACAGGACTGGAGTGTGGGGTTTGGGACTTGGAAGCATAACTCTGGATGCTGCTCGTAGCCTGGTAATTTGGCCACTAGTAGACTTCGTCCATTTTCTTTCTGTCCAGTCACTGTAGTAAATTGGAGCTGCCTATGTAGAGACTTCATTGCATCTTGCAGCAAGGAGTTGGAAGAGCTTGTCTCCATACAACTCTGGTGAGATCCCCCCTCCACAACCTAGAATCTGTGTCATGGTCTGATAACCTCAGTAGCATAAATTTTAAGAGGTGGAGGAAGTACAGATGGGAGTAAATTCTCAGAAACATAGAACAACTATTATGAAGCTGCTAGGGCCAAATTATGAGGAAAATTAAGGACTCAAACTTGTCCACAGTGCCCCAAAATGGTAAATAAATAGAGCTTGGTCAATGATGACTAAGAGCTAGATTCTGCTTTTCGTACATTGAATAGTACCTTACTCTACGAGGTAATCCCACTGAAACTAAGGGGATTACTTGTGAAGTAAGGTAAAATTCAGTGTGAGCAAGAGTGTCAGAATCTGCCTCTAAAGGGAGATAACAGTCAACACATTTGCAGGGTGTAAAACCAAAGAGGAGGTATTTTCATAGTATGACAACAGGGTGTGTGTATGTAACTGCCGTAGGAGTAAAGGGATGAAATTAAGAACAGAGACATTTGGAAGGACTATTGAGAAAAGAGAAATTTAGGCGTAAAGCTTGTGTTAGCCTGTGAAATAATTTCCCAAGGGAAATATGGGAAACCATATCACATGGGCTACTTAAAACGAGACTGAATAAAGCACTAACTATTGTCAAGAGGGATAGCTCAGTGGTTTGAGCATTGGCCTGCTAAACCCAGGGTTGTGAGTTCAATCCTTGAGGGGGGCACTTAGGGATCTGGGGCAAAATCAGTACTTGTTCCTGCTAGTGAAGGGAGGGGGCTGGACTCGATGACCTTTCAGGGTCCCTTCCAGTTCTAGGAGATAGGATATCTCCATTAATTAAATTAAATTAAAGAATGCTACTACTCTGGGACATGAGCCTGATGATGTAATAGGTCTCCTCTACAATTCACTATGCCACATTACCACACGGCTATACCTAACCAGAACCTCTTAAAAAAGGCTGATACCTCTCACAGGGCCCCATGGACCTCAGTGTAGTTTTGCTGATTTAACACTAGCTGAAGATCTGGCCTAGAATGTTTGTGGAAAGCAGGAAACAGAGCCCCCTCCCCAAACCGTTCAAGTGTTTTTCCAGTGTGCATCTGATTGTTGATGACTATTCTGTGCCTGAACAGGGGCTGAGGGGAATCTGGCAGTTAAGATGCTGGCAAATTGTGGCTGTGCCTTGGTTGAGATTCAATCTGCTATTCGGCATGTATGGCAAGCTGCTGTCAGCGTGTGCTGATTGAGGATGAAGCCAGTGTCTGTGTCTTTCAGTAGAGGCCTCTTAGGCAGCAGTTGGTCTGTGCGAGTCACTTTGAGCTGGTGCACAGTGGTGAATAACTGGAAATGGGGAAAATTTATCTTGTGCCAATGCAGAATTATTCCCTGTAGTGCGGCCAGATTCACCACTGTGATACCCCAGTTTTATGCCAGAATAGCTCCATTCTTTTTCAGTGGCGTAATCAGTGTAATACGGGAGTGACATAGTGGTAAATCATGCCCTGTAATTAGCCCCGTAGAATGGGCTTCTACGACTTCCTTTTGGAGATACAGTCCCACATTTTAGTAGACTTAATTGTTTGAAATGCTTCTTCACAGTCAGTCTACAGTTTCCTTGGCACAACTGCATTCTGTTAATCTCTTGGACTACCCTAAACAATTTCTCTCCCTCTTCGGTGTTTGTAGTCACTTGCAGATTCTCAGGGTCACCTTTTGAATGGCTAGAAGCCCATTTGTGTGCTCAGAAATACAAGTGCGATTGTGCAGTTACCACAAAAGCCTGGGCAAATGGATATTCAGAAGTCTAAACAGCCATACACAGGCCGAGTCATAGAAAGCTACATAGAGAGTATGTATATATTTTATACATGCAAATGGGCCTCTGGTCATTAAAACTTGGCCCTCTGTTCTGTTCTGCATTAGTTGCCACATAGACAAGCTCTATATTATTAGGGTTTTTTTATTGTTACTAATAAATAAGTTCCTCCAGCTTCTTACACATTTTTATTGGGTCTCTCTAAATTCCTTCTAATTTGTGAATCTTTTCCTGGCTCAGAAAGAATAAGCAAGTAGGTACTACAGAAATGTAGGTCATGATTAGAACTGGTCCGTTTGTCTTTTAAACAAATGCTGTCATTTCAACATTAAACAGCATTTCCATATTGTTCACACATTGCTTTATGGGATTTGTAATTCTGGTCTCCATTCTCCCTTATGGGCCAGGATCCTTGGAGGATACATCTCCCAAATGCAACATGGGGACCAAGCTGGGCGGTGCATCATCGAAGTCATGTGACTCTGATGCGTTATGAGAAGTGTAGGCCAGTCAGGAAGCCTGACCCATAGGGAGAGTGGGCACTGGAACTACAGTTCCCATAAGACACTGTGTGCATGATAGGAATATGAAGTGTTTCAGGTCATTTCAACAAATGAAAACAAAACATTTCAATGTTGGTAATGTTCAGCTGTTTCATTTCACTCAAAACAAAACATTATGACATTTGCAAAATTTTGAAGTTTGTACTTTTTGGCTCAAGTTGGAAGGAAAACAAATTTTGAAATGTCAGAATTTCCTAGGGGACGGAAATTCTGTTTTCTGACCAGCTCTAAACATTACAAAAATTATGTTTACCTGCTTTCAAAGTGCAGCCTGTTCTTCAAGCATTAGCCCAGCGAACAAGCTGACTGTGGTGTCTGTATGTGGATTCAGCCACAAATCTTTACAGTATCTGCACATTTATCTCTCCCTACTCTTTCCAGTTTGCTGCCCAACCAATGCAGGATTTGCTGATTATAGCAGGAGGAATGGCAGCCAGGACTCTTGGCTTCCAAGTCCCGGTTTTGCTACAGAATTTTTAAGTCACAAAATTTTGTTCATGTTTGTGTCGCCCCGTCAGGTCTGCCAACCTAGGCAGCACATGCTATGCTTGGACTGCAGGGCCTATTCTGACAATTTGTCAGCTCCAGGGTCTTAGGTCAGTTTCCACTGGTTCACTTATCCTCCATTCATTTTCCATTATGGTCTTCCCCTTGTCCCTGAGATACTTGCCTATTTCTACTGAGGAGGCTACACCCTGGGTCATACTTCATGTGACCAGATCCTCCTGGGTTATGACTAGCATATCCCTCCCCTGATCCGAATGATCCTATCCCAGTCATCCTGGGTACGGAGCCCTTCCTTGCCTAGCTATTGCAAGGGAGGACCTTACATTATGGAATACTTTGTTAAGTAAAAGTACTGAAACAAGATCACCTATGCGCTCAAGGAGACACACATGTTAGTCCTGGTTCAGGTCATGAGGTGCGGGGAGTACATAGACAAATAGATGGGGAAGAGCAGTCAGGGCAGTCAGATGTACAAAGTGGCCCTTCTTGTCACCAAAGGTTTCTTCCATTGTACAGGCTCATTTAAAAACGACTCTCTCCTTCAGTGCGCTCATTAAGTTTTCTCTCTGGGAAAAAAATCATTTGACTTGTGCACATATTGTATTCAGTGGCTTCCTCATTGTTTGTAATGATTTCCTGGCAGGAGCCTCATACACTTTTGAATCGATGGCATTCTATTTGCTAGTTATGATGTGCCAGCAGCCCACCTACGGATTGCTGAAGCTAGAACAGTTGGTTTGCTACAGAATTTCAAAGGTGATTTAAAAAATAACTTTGTAGAGAGAAGACAATGGAAGATGTATCTTCTCGACTGCTTTGGGAGTAAACACTGCACTAATGATATACATAGCCTACAATAACTACCATAAAATCTGTCCAGCCTACAACATCTATCAGGGATGGTCTAGACAGTATTTGGTCCTGCTATGAGGACAGGGGACTGGACTCGATGACCTCTTGCGGTCCCTTCCAGTCCTGGAATCTATGAATCTATGAATCTACCTAGTATCTGTCCACCTTAAAACCTCAGACTGTCTCTCTGACATCCTCAAGGATGTCTAGCTATCAGATCAAGCTCAACATGGATAAAGCAGAGCTCTTAATATTCCTTCCCTACCTCCTTTCTTGATCACTGTGGGCACCACCATCCTGAGTGTCATCTTAAACTTGGACTGCTCTCTAGGTCCCGACATGCAGTTGATGTCGATATCCTGCTGATTCTTTCTGCATGACATCTCTAATGGTGTGTCTGCACCCAGGCTGAGGGAGTAATTTCCAGCTCGGGTAGATGTGTGTGTGCTAGCTTTGATTGACCTAGCGTGATAAAAATAGAAGTGTAGCCACTGTGCGGACAGCAGCATGGGCTAGCTGCCCAAGTAACTGTCCCAGGCGAGGTTGTACTCACTGAGACTAGCCTATCCTGCTACCCACACTGCTGCGGTTGCACCTAAAGTACTAGTTCGATCAAAGCTAGTGCACGTTCGTCTAAGCAAGCTGGAAATTACACCTCCAGCTCGAGTGTAGACATACCCTGAGAAACAACCGTTCCTGTCCAGACACACATCACATCTTATCCAGGCTCTCATCATCCCATCTCGATTACTGAAACATCCCTTTCTCTGCCCTGACTAATGCAGCCTTGTCTTGCTCATGTCCATTCCGAGTGCTGCTACAAAGATCAGTCTCCTCTCCTGTCACTTTGACCATGTCCCCTGTAGCGGGGTGGTCACCCGCTCCGGCCTTAAAGGGCTTAAAACAGCCCAGGAGAGGGCTGTGACGGGAGCAAGCAGTTCCCAGGCTGTTTGGGGAAGCAGGCTCAGCTGTGGCCACGCCCCAATCAGGGCTCAGCTGGCTCTTATAAGAGGGCAGTGGGCCAGGAGCAGAGTCAGTCTCTCTCTATCTCTAGAGGGAGAAGGGCCTGGCTGCTGGGAAGCTGAACAGAGTACCTGAGGGGAGCAGGGCTGGGGAATAGGGCAAGGGAGCTGAGGAGCTCCTGCCCGGAAAAGCCCCAGCCTGTGGCCTTGTCAAAGGCCAGAAAGGTACTAGGGTGCAAGAGTGCAGCCCAGGGTAGGCAGAGGCAGCCGGTCCAAACCCCCCTTGCCTATGATGAGTGGCTTTTACACTGCAGTCTGTCCCAGTGAGCGGGGGCTAGATGGTGACTGGCAGTAGCCCAAGACTGAGGTGAGGTGGGGATAGTGGGTGGGGGTTCTCCTGGGTGCGGAGACCCTGAGAGCAGGTGTACTGCCAGGGGGCAGTGCCCAAGGACAAGGGGCACTGGGTCCGGGAAGGACACAGAGGCCAGCGGCAAGCGGGACACCGGCCTGCAGAGGGCGCTACGGGTCAAAAGAGCTAATTCCCAGGACGACCAACAGGAGGCGCCACAGGGGTGAGTCTCGCCCTGCTACATCCCCCCTCTCTTTGATCCCTACGGTGGCTCTCCCTTCTCTGTTGCGTGAAAGGTGAGCTGCTTGTCTTCACTTTCAAGGTCCTTCACAGCCTCACCCCACCCCTATCTATCCTCTCTTTTATTCTGCATTGAGATGTCAACTCCACCTCTGATTGACCCTGGTTCCAGGCTCCATTGCCTGCTTATCTCATTTTCAAACAGGCGCTTTGGGGCTTTCTGCCAGGCTGCCCTTGTCATTTGGAAGGAGCTCCCTGGAAACATCCACAAAATGAAAGCTTTATCTTCAGAACCCTTCTTTGCTGTGAGACCTACAAAAAACTTGACAAGAGTTAGGTGGCTGGCGGGAGTGGTGTGAAACCCCACTGCTGATCACACTGACCAATGTCATTTCCTTGTGCTACCCCATCTGTCTGTATCCACCTCTTGTCTCCTTGTCCTACTTAGACCAGCTCTTTGTAAACTCTTTGGGGTGGGGACTGTTGTTTTGTTCTGTGTTTGTACCGCACCTAGTGCAATGGAGCCTTGGGCCATGACTGGGATTCCCAGTAATAGAAATAAATTAAATAAATACCCTCTGATGTGCAACCATTTTGATTTGTAAATAATGCCAGCGTTGCTGCTTACCTTTTTTTCTTTTCCTTTCCAGTTTGTGCCTTCTGCTGTGACGCCCACGTGCAGATTGCACCCCCCCCCCAGTCCCATTGTGGCAGGTTCCCCTCCTCATTTCACTCTCCCCTAAAGACTCACATATTTCATGAGATCTTGTTTGCCTTCTAGATTGAAGCTCTCCGGGCAGGGACTGTCCAGAAGGCATCACTATGTTTATACAGTCTTACCTCCTGCATAACACAGACTGGTAGGACACCACTTGCAATGGAGAGAGGTATTATTCCTCTCTACGTAAATGAAAGGTGTCAGGCTCAATAATTTGTGATTGAACTAGAGCATATCATTTAGGAAGACATCCAGTCTGGATTTAAAGAATCCAGATGGTGATGAATCAACTACTTCTCTTGGCAAGGTGTTCCAATGGTTAATTGCTCCCACTGTTAAAAAGTTGCATCATATTTCCAATCTGGATTTTTCAAGCTTCAGCCATCTGATTTTACTATGACTTTGTCTGCTAGACTAAAGAGCCCCCTAAAGTCGGATATGTGCTCCAACTACGACCAGGTCACTTCTCAGCTACGCCTTGTACACTTAAGCACCTAATAAATATCATAATGATAATAATTAGGGCTGGTGATTAATCGCAGTTAACTCACACGATTAACTCAAAACAATTAATCGTGATTAAAAATATTAATCATGATTAATCACAGTTTTAACCGCACTGTTAAACAATAGAATACCAATTGAAATTTATTAAATATTTTGGATGTTTTTCTACATTTATTTATATATATAATTGTATTCGGTGTTGTAATTGAAATCAAAGTGTATATTATTTTATTACAAATATTTACACTGTAAAATGATAAACAAAAGAGAGAGTATTTTTCAGTTCATCTCATGCAAGTACTGTAGTGCAATCTCTATCATGAAAATGCAACTAAGGGTATGTCTACACTACGAGGGTAATTCGATTTTACTTAAATCGAATATGTGGAATCGATATTGCAAAGTCGAACGTGTGTGTCCACACTAAGGACACACTAAGGACAGTAATTCGACTTTGTGAGTCCACACTAACGGGGCGAGCGTCGATATTGGAAGCGGTGCACTGTGGGCAGCTATCCCACAGTTCCCGCAGTCCCCGCTGCCCATCGGAATTCTGGGTCGAGCTGCCAATGCCTTCTGGGTAAAAAAAATTTGTCGTCATCCGTCCGTCACTAACGCCCTCCCTCCCTCCATGAAAGCGCCGGCGGGAAATCAGTTCGCGCACTTTTCTGGTCAGTGAGAGCGCGGACGCCACAGCACTGCAATCATGGATCACGCTGCGACCATCGCTGCACTTCTGGCCGTTCTCAACACCTTGCAGCTTATCATACACCTTTCCCTGAGGCAGATGAAGAGTAATCAGGCGAGGAGGCTACGACACCGCCGTGATGGCCTGAAGTCGGAGAGTAGCACAGAGCTGTCAGAAACCACGAGCCCCAGCGCCCAGGACATCACGGTGGCAATGGGTCATGTGGATATCGTGGAACGTCGATTCTGGGCCCGGGAAACAAGCACGGACTGGTGGGACCGTATAGTGCTTCAGGTCTGGGATGAATCCCAGTGGCTGCGAAACTTTCGCATGCGGAAGGGGACTTTCCTCGAACTTTGTGAGTTGCTGTCCCCTGCCCTGAAGCGCCAGAATACCAGGATGAGAGCAGCCCTCACAGTTGAGAAGCGAGTGGCCATAGCCCTCTGGAAGCTTGCAACGCCGGACAGCTACCGGTCGGTTGCGAACCACTTTGGTGTGGGCAAATCTACCGTGGGGGTTGTTGTCATGCAAGTAGCCAAGGCAATCGTGAAGGTACTGCTCCCAAAGGTAGTGACCCTGGGAAACGCGCAGGTCATCATAGATGGCTTTGCCGCGATGGGATTCCCAAACTGCGGTGGGGCTATCGATGGGACTCACATCCCTATCCTGGGACCGGACCACCAGGCCAGCCAGTACATCAATAGAAAGGGCTACTTTTCAATGGTGCTGCAAGCACTGGTGGACCATCGGGGACGGTTTACAAACATCTACGTCGGATGGCCGGGCAAGGTTCATGACGCTCGCGTGTTCAGGAACTCTGGTCTGTTTAGACGGCTGCAGGAAGGTATTTACTTCCCAGACCACAAAATAACTCTTGGGGATGTGGAGATGCCTACAGTCATCCTCGGGGACCCAGCCTACCCGCTAATGCCCTGGCTCATGAAGCCCTATACTGGCGCCCTGGACACAGAAAAAGCACTGTTCAACTACCGGCTGAGCAAGTGCAGAATGGTGGTGGAGTGTGCTTTTGGCCGTCTCAAAGGGAGATGGAGAAGCTTACTCACTCGCTGTGATCTCAGTGAAACCAATATCCCCATCGTTATTGCAGCTTGCTGTGTGCTCCACAATCTGTGTGAGAGTAAGGGGGAGACCTTTATGGCGGGGTGGGAGCTAGAGGCAAATAGCCTGGCTGCTGATTACGTCCAGCCAGACAGCCGGGCCATTAGAAGATCCCAGCGGGATGCCCTGTGCATCCGGGAGGCTTTGAAAGCTAGGTTCCTGAGTGAGCAGGGCAACCAGTGACTTTTCAGTTTGTGGACAGAAAAGCTGAACCTGCCCCCGTTTCTTTACCCAGTTCATTTTGACTATCCTCTCCAGTTACATACCCCCTTCACCCCCTTCCCCTACCCAAAAAATAAAATCATTTCTATTTTGTTAATTAACACCGTTGTCTGTATTGCTGTTTTCGCGGGAATATTTTAAACCGGGGACGCAGACTGTGGCGGGGGGCGGGTTTACTGTTCTGATGCAAATGATGCTTCTAAACTCCCGGAATGACAGGCTCCGCACTGGTGGACTGGTTATTTCAATGGAGCCTGCCAGCACTCCTGGGGGGGACTGTGTGTATGTGTCGGCTATGTGACTTTCTGGCAGGGGGGGTAGGGTTACAGATCCCCTGCTGCGTGGATCTGTGAGCCAGGATAAGGACCGCTGCATAAGATCTGTAACTGCCCTCCCCCGCCACAAAGTCACAGAGCAACCCCCCCCCCCAGAACATGAAAAACACCTCCCAGACTGACCAGGGTAACCAGTGACTGCACTGTGTATGTGTCCTGATGCTGGACCTGACACCGCCTCTGTACCCTGCTAAAGGTCACTGTCCTGTCCAATTACCAAGCCCCTTCCCCCCTCCAGACAGACTCTCCCTCAAAAGAACCTGACTGAAACAGCAATGAACAGAAACAAACATTTTATTGCGAACCAGACATGAAACGTGGGGGGTGAAACTTGGACGGGGGCTTGTGTGAGGTGGGTAGGAAAGGACTTATGAAATTTTGGGGAATGTCAGCCTTCTAGTGCTAGAGCAGTCTGCAGGGGTTGACTGAAAGTTTTAACGTCCCTTGCCGCCCCTCCTTCTTTGGACTTTAGGTGAGGGTGGTGTGTGACTTGGTGGCGGGTGAGGGCGGTTACAGATAGACTGCAGCGGGGCTCTGTCCTCCTGCCTCCGGTCTTGCAGAACATCCACAAGGCGCCGGAGCGTGTCCGTTTGCTCCCTCATTAGTCCAAGCAGCTTTTCAGTAGCCTGTTGGTCCTCCTCACGCCACCTCTCCTCCCGTTCCATGACTGCTCGGTGCATTTGTGACAAGTTCTCCCTCCACTGTGTCTGCTGGGCTGCCTGGGCTCGGGAGCAGCCCATTAGTTCTGAGAACATGTCTTCACGCGTCTTCTTCTTCCTCCGCCTAATCTGCGCTAGCCTCTGGGACTGTGCTGACAGGCTGGGTTGGGAGACAGTCGCAGATGTGTCTGTGTGAATTGTAAAAAGGGAGTGAATTCCTGAGACAGATAAATGAAATTGTATACAAAGAACCTAGTCTTTCTCTGTGAACAAGACCATGCACTGCACCTCTCACATGCGCACTCAGGACAAGGTCGAATTTTCGGCCGTCGCCTTCAGTGCCTGTGGACTTGCGGTGGTCTTGGAGTGATCAGAGAACTGTGGCTGGAGACCTGAACTTCTGGAGCGGGCAATAATGGTAAGCCGTAGACTTGTGGCTGCTTAAAACTCCAGCAGTAGCACTGGCCTCCTTTCACATTGAAAGCAATGCCAGTCTCTGCTGCCAGCAATCAGGACAGCATCAACTCTGCCCCGTCCCACCCCCTCGCGGCTGTCCCAGGGAAAGATCCCTGTATGCTGCCCCTCTCCCTCCACCGCGTGGCTGTAAAGCAGTCCCAATACTAACATTCCCCTCCCTAATTCAAAGCAGGGCGTCATGAGCGACATCACCCTCCTGAGGATCCCGGACACCCAGAAAGAACGCATGCTGCGGGAAAGCATGCAGAAACCGGGGCCGTATGCCGCCATGCTATGTCGGGCCATGATCCCCGAGTACTTGATTGTGGCGTGGAGGGGACATGTCTGCTACCACGGAGGGCCCACTAAGATCGCCCTACCCCGGAACCTCATAAACAGGCTTGAGATCTACCTCCACGAGACCTACGAGGAGTTCTCCTACGAGGATTTCTCGTCAATACCTGGCCACATTGACCGGATTTTCGCCTAGGTGCACTGGGACTATGGAGTGGAGCGTCTTTGGCCTTGGAATCATGTAGTAACGGACATTGTGAAAATTTTTTAAAATACTTGGGACTAAATTGAGAAGAGCCTAAGACAGAGAAATCATGAAAACCCATTTGTTACCTTTGTAAATATTCCTGTTTTGTACCTGATTATTTTTTACTAGTTTACAGCACTTTTATAAATATACATTGTTAATACTATAAATATTACCGTTCTGTTTTAAATAAATGTTTACATGTTTACAGCACTTACTGCTTGATCCTTCCCCTGATTCTGTGTCCGGGGTAAGGGATGGGGACGGTTGGTACGGGATCTCAGTAAGGGTGATGAAGAGCTCCTGGCTGTCGGGGAAATCAGCGGTGCCAGCGCTGTCGACTGCCTCGTCCTCCTCATCTCCTTCTTCATCTTCCCCATCCGCTAACATGTCCGACGAGGAACCGGCCGCGGACAATATCCCATCCTCGGAGTCCACGGTCAGGGGTGGGGTAGTGGTGGCGGCCGCTCCCAGGATGGAATGCAGTGCCTCGTAGAAACGGGATGTGTGGGGCTGGGATCCGGATCGTCCGTTAGCCTCTTTGGTTTTTTGGTAGCCTTATCTCAGCTCCTTGATTTTCACTCGGCACTGCGTTGCATCCCGGCTGTAGCCTCTCTCTGCCATGGCTTTGGAGATCGTCTCGTAGATCTTAGCATTCCTTCTTTTGGAGCGCAGCTCGGAAAGCACGGACTCATCGCCCCACACTGCGATGAGATCCAAGACTTCCCGATCAGTCCATGCTGGGGCCCTCTTTCTATTAGATTGCACGGCCATCTCTGCTGGAGAGCTCTGCATCGTTGCCACTGCTGCTGAGCTCACCTCGATGTCCAAACAGGAACTGCGCTTCAAACTGCCCAGACAGGAAAATGAATTCAAATTTTCCCGGGGGTGTGGCTGGTCAGAGCATCCGAGCTCGGACTGCTGTCCAGAGCGTCAACAGAGTGGTGCACTGTGGGATAGCTCCCGGAGCTATTAGCGTCGATTTCCATCCACACCTAGCCTAATTCGATATGGCCATTTCGAATTTAGCGCTACTCCTCTCGTTGGGGAGGATTACAGAAATCGATTTAAAGAGAGTTCTATGTCGAACTAAATGGCTTCCTGGTGTGGACGGGTGCAGGGTTAATTCGATATAACGGCGCTAAATTCGACATAAAAGCCTAGTGTAGACCAGGCCTTACAAATGTAGTTTTTTTGTTACATAACTGCATTCAAAACCAAAACAATGTAAAACTTCAGAGCCTACAAATCCACTTAGTCCTACTTCTTGTTCAGCCAATCGCTAAGAGAAACAAGTTTGTTTACATTTACAGGAGATAATGCTGCCCTCTTCTTACTTACAATGTCACCAGAAAGTGAGAACAGGTATTTGCATGGCACTTTTGTAGCTGGCATTGCAAGGTATTTATGTGCCAGATATGCTAAACATTTGTATGCCCCTTCATGTTTCAGCTTCCATTTCAGGGGACATGCTTCCATGCTGATGACACTAGTTAAAAAATAATGTGTTAATTACATTTGTGACTGAACTCCTTGGGAGAGAATTGTATGTCCCCTTCTCTATTTTACCCACATTCTGCCATATATTTCATGTTATAGCAGTCTCAGATGATGACGCAGCACATGTTGTTCATTTTAAGAACACTTTCGCTGCAGATTTTACAAAACACAAAGAAGGTACCGATGTGAGATTTCTAAAGATAGCTACAGGACTCGACTCAAGGTTTAAGAATCTGAAGTGCCTTCCAAAATCTGAGAGGGACGAGGTGTGGAGCATGCTTTCAGAAGTCTTAAAAGAGCAACGCTCCGATGCGGAAACTACAGAACCTGAACCACCAAAAAGAAAATCAACCTTCTGCTGGTGGCATCTACCTCAGATAATGAAAATGAACATGTCAGTCCTCACTGATTTGGATTGTTATCAGGCAGAACCCGTCATCAGCATGGACGCATGTCCCCTGGAATGCTGGTTGAAGTATCAAGAGACATATGAATCTTTAGCGCATCTAGCACGTAAATATCTTGCAACACCTGCCACAACAGTGCCAAGAGAACACCTGTTCTCTTTTTCAGGTGACATTTGTAAACAAGAAGCGGGCAGCCTTATCTTCTGTAAATGTAAACAAACTTGTTTGTCTGAGCAGTTGGCTGAACAGGAAGTAGGACTGAGCTGACTTGCAGGCTCTAAAATTTTACATTATTTTATTTTTGAATGCAGTTTTTTAGTACATAATTCTACATTTGTAAGTTCACCTTTCATGATAAAGAGATTGCACTACAGCACTTGTATTAGGTGAATTGAAAAATACTATTTCTTTTTTTCCAGTGCAAATACTTGTAATCAAAAATAAATATAAAGTGAGCACTGTACACATTGTATTTTGTGTTGTAATTGAAATCACTATATTTTAAAATGTAGAAAACATCCAAAATATTTAAATAAATTATATTCTATTATTGTTTAACAGTGCGATTAATCGTGATTAATTTTTTTAATTGCGATTACTTTTTTTGTAATCGATTGACAGCCCTAATAACAATAAGTAATAATGCCAGTGGGATTCATTATTCACGGACGAGACAATGCACAGTAGATGCAAACTGTTTAGAATTGAAAGTGAATGTTTGAGCATAGGCCGAGCCACATCATAAGCTAGGACGTAATTGCTCTTAATGTCCCTTATCAATACTTTTTTATCTTGAAGAGGCCAGATGATGAAGTGCCAAATGATTGATCATGGTCCTTTTGTGTTTGGATCCCCCACAACACACACACACACTTTGGATTGTTTCTCTATTTTAATATTTGCAAGACTACACACTTTTAAATAGTGAAGCAGTCAAACCGTGGGAACCACAGGTCCCTACACTCTGCTGTTGTCTGGACTAATTATTAGTATTCTCTATATCATAGTAGCACCTGGAGTGCCCAATGGTGCTAGGTGCTGTACAAATGCATGGTTCCTGCCCTGAGCAGCTTACACTGAATAGCTATGACAGACAAATGGTGGGAAAGAAAACCAAAGTGGTGACCTGCCCAAGGCCAGACAGGAAACATGGGGGAGAGCTGGGAATAGAACTCTGTCTCCTCAGGTGCCTTTCCTCTCCTTACATTCTTTCTTTAAGACCCTGAATACTGAAGCTGAAAATTAGGATGTCCCTAACCTGCCTGTGCCCAATCACATTGTGTTATGTCACATCACGTTTGCAATCAACATGACATGTTTGCGTTGACACAACATGGAGGTCCATATCCCTTACATGTATTAGAGTAATGGGCCAAGTCACTACGGTTTAGTGTTACTGCAGTGTGTTGTGCCATCACTGTCAAACACTGCAGTATTTTAAATAAGGGATGATACAGCCCTTTAAAATGTATCCTGTCTGCGTTTAAAAAAAAAAAAAAAAGGAACTCAGTGTTATTCAATTGAATTCACCCTGCGGGACAGGAACAATTGTAAAGGTCTAGGACTGTGTGTGTCATGAAATGAAAGACATATGATACAGCGGCCGAACGGCTATTTGCTACGAGGGCATATTTTGATTAATGATTCCTATTAACTTTTAGTCCCTTCTGTCATATTCCATATCTATCATGACGTGTTGAAAACCTAGAGAAAATAGCTTTCTTTTCTTCTCTTCAGAGCTGTCATTTGCTTTACAAGGCTGAGGATATGCTAGAGTTCTAATTAAAACAGAATAAATGTATTTTGCATTTCTCACCCAAGAGGATACTTCAGATCACAATCAACAGAATGAATTCAGCATGTGTCTCCAACTGAATTCCTAGGCACTAATCAAAAGGCATACTCCAAATAAAGCCAAACTATTTGTTCAAATGAAGAGTTAATACTGATCTTACTAGAACAGATATAAAAATATATGTCCTTAGAACAAAACCTCCTAGTCTTGATTTTGCTGCCCCGTTCCCCAGAATAAACCTGTGGAACCATCAGGCATATATAGATCTAATTATAGTATTTGTAAAATCTAAAAGCTGAATAGTCTGCTTTATAACAATACTAACTCAGGGAACTTTTAGTATTGTTATGGATCTATATAATCCCACCAGAATTGTGCTAAAATATTACCTTGTTTGGTTATTTGGGGGGATGCTATACTATTCATTTTCCTTCATTATTTCTCCCGCAGAAATTTCTCAGTGGGCATTGGAACAACCCATTCTTCTAGCCAAGAATAGCTGGCTCAGTTCACACGAACACTTATTGAAATACAAATAATAATGATAATGCCCAGAGGCCACCATCAGATTGGGCACTTGCACATAACCAGTAAGAGACGGTCCCTGCCCTGGAGAGTTTACATTCTAAGACGGGAGGCAGCAGTGGGCATAGCAAACAAGCAGAGGGAGTGGCAGAGGAAAGACAAAAGTAATGGAGACAGGAATTCATAGTTATACGGGCTAGCTATGTATAAGTTTGCATGTTGATTTGGGTTTTCTTTTAAAGATGCAAATAAACAATAGATCGTCCCCCATGACTGACCACAGGATGTGAACGTTTATCCTAGGCAACTCTCAGCGCTATCCTGTGTCGTTATTTTATTAACACATTAGCAACTGTCGGGCTGAGCATTTAGACATGCTGGCATGATACTCACAAACAGGAACTTTAAATTGCACATAAGAATCAGGTTTGTTACAGTGTGTGCGTCTGTATAAATATGACATCTTTTTAAACACATTCCTCTAAGGGTTTTATAGAAAAAGACTGCGTGGTAGACCATCCTGGGAAGGCTATTCTTAGAGGATTAGAGCAGGGGAGTGATCATCACAGACCAGTACCTGGAATGCTAGTATACAAAGCAAAGCTAAGGAAAGGAACAAAACAACAAGTTAAGGAAATGGGATGAAATGATGGGTTGGATTTTAGTGACATGCAAAGAGTTTTGTAACTTGTAAAACCATCCTATAAATTCTCCTACCTGAAATGGGTAAGTTTGGGAGCACACCATCTATGCAAGGTAAATGTAACAATGCTGCACGAGATGGCTTCCTGGAAACTAGTATCAAACAGAACCTTTTTCCTGTACTATACTATTATTGGCTTATAGCAATAATCCAGACTGATATTGGTTATTTGGTCTCTTGGATTTATTTCATAATGAACCAAAGCATGGTTGAGCCATGGGCTATACAATTTATCAACAGAGGTGAACAGAAACGTGTTTCTGAAATGCCTTTGTGTGTAATTTTTCACTGTGGTTACCTAATGGCACTGGATTCTGTGTAACTCAAAAGCGTGATTGGAAGGACATTTCCTACTTGATACTACTAAGATAAAAATTGTTTGCAGTGTTGTTGTAGCCATGTTGGTCCCAGGATATGTGAGAGACAAGGTGGTTGCGGTAATAGCTTGTATTGTACCAACTTCAGCTGGTGGAAGGTACTAGCTTCCGCGCTATGCAGAACTCTTCTTCCGGTCTGAGGAAGGAAGCAGAGTGTCTGCAGACACTGCAAGATAAAAATAACATACTTCATGCCAGCTACCTCATGTCTGCATGTCTAGGTTGTTGTAGCTGATTAACAAGAACATCCCAACATCAAATGTCTTTTCAGCAGTAAAAGAGAAGCTTTGTCATTTTTTTTTAAATTTAGCTAAAATTAAACTCTGTCTTGATCTGTAGGGCTTTAACATTATTCTGCTTAACAGCTTGCTGTGAAATGAAAACTGGCTCACCTAGTTTATCCCTCGTCAACAAACACCAGGCATATAATTTATACAAGGAGCGCAACATCTGGCATGATGATTGCTGTTGAGAATAGTGGAAACTGCGAATGCCGTCAAAGCTTCTGTTCAAACTAGAGCTATCCCCATTTACCCTATCAGCCTAACTTTGCTAAGCTCATTTTAATGAAGCACGGAAAGACGTCTGCTTATTTTGCCCCTCCTTCTGTGACTGTATTGTAATCTGCTGCCAAAGCAGCTGTGTGGTACTGTGAGATGGCATTAAGTGAGGTGACTTTGTTGATATTACTCGTATTAAAATGATTTTCTAGATTGGAAAGTAAGATTTGATGCCTTTTATGGCAATGTCTAAAGCATAAAGGAGATCTGACACATGAAGGGAAAAAACCTTTGGAAGCTTTACATCAGCAATCTGCGAAGCACATCTGGAAGCTTGATAGCTATAACCTAACCTTTAAAGTTATTTCAGTCCCACCAGTTATTCTCACATTTTTTTGGTCTTCAAATGTTTAATCTTCATTCTGAATGTTAATATCCACTCCAAGGGGGGAAAAATGCCAACTTGCAGCATCAGTTGATATCATTATTGCAAGAAATGGAAATGCACCAAATAATTTTCCTGACAAATCAACACCGTTTATGGCTAACGTGAAAAAAACGCAGACTAAGACTAATATAATGTTTTATTAAGAATCAGCTAATAAAACTAATCTTACAGGTAACTAAAATGTCTAAAAGCAACAGTGAGAATATATTAGTAACACATCACCTTCAAATAGAAGCTTCTATATAAGGCCTTTAAGTATAATCATTTGTCTGGATCATTGACTTTGCTCAGAATCTTTTGGAATTATGTATATTGAGCATAGGAGCCCCATCTTTGGTGTCTAAAAGTTGATTTCTTAGCCTGAGAGTTAAAAAAATTGGTATCTAAAGCAGGCTACTAAATCCACATATAGGCAGATAAATAAGTGCACCCATTTTCAGAAGTGCTGAATACACAGCAGCTCTCATTGAAGGTAGCACGTGGTCATCCTGTTTGGAAAAATGGCTGCTTATTTAGGCACCCAAATATGAAATTATGGCCAGGATTTCAGAAGTCAGTAGTGATTTTGGGCACCTTAAAGGGGCCTGATTTGCTGAACGCTTTTTGAAAAGGGTTTAGCCACGACTGGGGAAGGATTCATGCAAACTGACCATCCTTCTCCAGCTTTTTAGTAAGGAGAGATGTGCAGGACAAAAGATATCAAGCAAAGTGCAATGTATACTGCTACCTAGTCACTTTCAGTATCCAGCCGCAGCACAGAAACCCACTAGGTGGCTGTTATAGGGCCAAAGTATTTGGCTTATTTGGCTACACATTTTGGCATATGGGTCGTTAGTACTAACAAGTACAGTTAACAAAGAGATATGAATGGAGGAGAAGAGGGGAAGTACTTTGCCTGCTTCCCATGCATATGCCAAGGCCTGCAAAGGTGGTCAAGGTGGGTAGCCTAGAGAGAAGAGAGAAAGGGTTCTGAAAACCCAAGCCCAAGTTGAGTAGGGTTGTCCCTGTGCTCCATCCTGACAGCTGAGCTCAGTAGAGATGTGTAAATTCATAATCTTCCCACTCTTAAAATCTGGAGGAAGGGAAATTCTTAGTGCAAGTTCCAGAGCTGAGGACTTTTCTTTTGCACAAGGCCTAACAGAGCCTGAGTTTGTAGGCCTTTGTGATCAATACAAGGAGGGAGGCAATTTCTGAGGTTGACTTCCATAGAGCTATGCCAATCTATACCAGCTTTGGATCTAGTCCGTTGGATTTCATAGATCAAGATCAATACTTTGCATCGCACCCAAAAACTTCACATAAGTCAAGGCAAGGGACTGACGACAGGAGTAATCACAGATGAGTAAGTGGAAATCTTCCCTGTCCTCAACATGAAGTTTCTGAGTGGGTTCAGGTGTTGGCTCACGCAGAACAGGTTGCAGTTATCTAATCTGGAGGGATAATGGCCTGGATCACTGTGGCAAAGTCCATATGCAAAGAGAAAGGTCAGCCTTCTGGATATTGCTATCACATGAGGACCCGGTGCTGGAATGCTCAGGAACACTTTTTAGGGGGGAACTGTAATGGCATTCTGGTACCTCTGGTACTATCACTTAATGGAAGTGCATTCCGGCACTTCTTCTTTTAGGACTGGAATACTGATGAGGACCCATTAGTCTCCTAGGTTACAAATCTTAATAACTGAAGTTATATGCAACACAACTCCCACTGACTCCATTGGCAGTTTCATGACTGTAATCTGAATTCAGAAATGGCTCTTTAGTATCTATTCAGCTGTTAGCCAAGTGTGTTGAAAATGACAAGTGGTACGAGTCCATTACTTTTACACAGACATGGGGGAAATAAATGTTCCCATTTTTTTCTTATTAGCAAGAACTGTATTTGAAAGATAAGTGAGTAAAACAGTCATTGGGAAAAGGAAGACACAAATGTACATGCTGTCCATCAAAGATATATATGTTATTTATGCCATTCCAGTAAAAAGCCAGGGATTCTCATTTGTAAGGAAATACTTTTGTTGCTCTATAGTGGAGGTATGCATAATGTCAGTTCAATAGGTTTTGTTCTAGTCACAATTTCTGGAAATGGTCAGCATTCGTTATGTTTTGCACGCTGTGAATAGGAAATAGTCCTGTTTGAAAGCAAGTGCACCATTAAAGAGTGTTCCTTGTGTAGGAGTTGCATAGATTTGTTGTACACTGTAGCAGACTGACTAGCTACATTTGACTAAAACAGTGAAATATACGGCAGGGACACTCATTTTATTTCACTGAAAATAGAATCAGACTCACACATGTCCTGTATGCAGGAAATATAATATAAAGAGAATATTTTTCACATTTATTCAAAATGGTTCATTGTCTCATCTGTTCCAAGTCCCTTACCTGATCTGCAAAATATTAAAACCAAAAAAACTACTGAAGCATTCCAGCTAATCTGTTCACAGCACACTGTGGGTCAAATACTGCCTTCATTTAAAACAAAGGAAGCTCCCACTGAAATCAATTATGATTGTGCATTTAATTCAGTGACATATTACCTGTGATCAGACCTGCATGTGACTGGCCCATGCGAAGGAGAAGAGTCAGCTGCTAATGCAGAGCAAACAGTGTTACGGCTTTAGCTCAGGTACCAAGGGCTTGTGCTTTCAACAATAAAGAGTCGAAGGTTGAGTCTCCCTGACGGAGTAGACTTTGTTATGTTCTGATGAGTGTAACACAGGTCAAAATGTGGCATTCTGTAATACAAAGTATTTACTATTACAGTTTAGACTTGGGACAGAGACCTGTTATTAGGTTGGCCAGGCATTACATAAATAATAGTGTTAAAATTTCGGAAAGCAACTCTACATACGTAACAAGACTTCACGTTTCCATGGCGCCTCCTGTTGAAAGATCTCAAAGAACTTTAGAACTTTAATATGAGTTGAGCTTATTCTCTCCCACTTAGTAGCTGGGAAAACTGAGGCCAAATTTTCACTAATTATAGGTATCCAATTTTGGGGAGCCCAACTGGAGCTTGCTACAACCTGATTTTCAGAGACGCCGAGCCCCACAACTCCAACTGTTGACAATGGCAGCTTCAGGAGCTCAGCACCTCTGAAAATCAGGCCCGTACCTGCCCAATAGTAGGCATAGAAAATGTGGGCCTAAGTCGCAAAGGAGAGCTATGGCTGTCAGGTATAGATGAGATTTCCTGATCCACAGACTTGTGCTTTAGTAACAGGACCATCCGTTCTCCCTAATATTATCATTGCTAAGATATTTGAATAGATTCATAGATTTTAAGGCAGATCATCTAGTCTGACCTCCTATCTATCACAAGCCATCGCATTTCATCCATTTACACCTAGACTGAGATCAATAACATGTCTTTACCATGGTTCTAAAACCCCAAAGCTCTTGGTAACTATTACTCTTGGCAAAACAGTGGCAGGAAAGAAATCAATGGAGACATGGCCGTCTGACTGACAGATGGGTAGCACACACAGTACACTGCAAGAGTAATAGTTACCAAGAGTTTAGGGTTTTAAAACCACAGGAACAGAATTGGAGGCCCCAGAGAGGATCTGGTGGAGAGGAAGGGGACATTTGGCACAGACGGTTTGTCTAGTCCAATAGGAGGTAAAAGACGGCGGGGTGGGGTAGCTCCCTCCAAGTGCCATTGTCGTAGTTTGTGGGTCAATTTCTGGATAAATTCCATTACTGGGACTTAGGACTCAGGCTGATAGCCTGCTCGAGTGAGGAATTATGTCCAAAGGAAAGGAAGCATTTGGAAATGGAGAACAGTTTTGAAAATGATGTTGGGAAACAGCTTGACTGATTTTGTACAGGAAGCTGTGGGTAAAGGACCCTTCATTGGCCCTGCAGCTTTCCTGCAGCTCCAGAAGCAATGGGAAGTCTGGGTTAGCGCAGGGAAATGGGGAGGCCGAAATGTTAGGGCAAAGAAGGGGATTGTGGATGGTAGCGACAGCACTGGATCAGGGGCTAAATCAGTTGAAAGATAGGGTGCAGGAACTGAAAAGGAGAGAGGGAACTAATTAATCTGCAGATGGAATCGGAGTTTCTCAGAGCTACTTCCCTGACACAAGCAGTGGAGAGTGTAGGAATGCAGAAACAAGTGTGTGACAGCAAAAGGGTCAGCAGTAGGTTGCAGAAGGAAGTGTCTGAGTTAAACCAGCACACAGCAGAGAGCGAAGCAGCTGTAAGAGCCCTTTTGAAAGATTCCCAAAGCAACACTCAGGCAGACCACAGGGATTGCTGGAAACAAATTTGTGTCCTTAAGGCTCATTTGGGAGAGCAAAGGAGGATCGTGGCAGCGATCAGAGGGAATCGTAGCTGGGAGGAAGATGTAGAGTCGGAAAACACCCTGATCTGCACCCCTTCTTGCTGCAATTATGAGAGAAAGGAGCCTGGTGAATTCCCCTTGGTTTCTATTGGGCAGTCTCCATATAGTACCCTGTGGAGATCTCGGGAAGAGCTGCATAGACCCCCTCCAATAGCCCCCATCGTCAACATCTCAGTCACAAAGGGGGTCCTCAGAGAAGTCAGGGAGGAGCAAAGGCGCGGTGGAGACTAGACCCTTCTCTCCTGACCAGGTTATGGCAGTAGGGAAATCAGGTGGGCCTGTCGCATAGGAATACAGCTTTGGTCAGAGTATCTGGCACGGCTGGATTTACTCCAGCTGATGTGGCAGCTATGCGCAGGGAGTGTATGGCCCCCCCAAGGATTTTGCAGGGCTCCCTTATGATATTAAAATTGGGGCTCCTCTTGGAGTTGAAGATGCAGAAAAACACATACACGTGCAAAAGGAAGTAATACAAACCCTCTTCCTGGCAGAGAGCCCCACAGTCATATTTCACCAAGAGAAGCAGCAAGCAGGGGAGAGAGCAGAAAGTTATACAGCCAGGAAACAGTTGGCATAGAGGCACTCTGGACTGACAAATGTCATTAACACACATTTTTCAGCCCTTTCCTTTAGACATACCTTGATCCAAGGATTCCTCCCCATGATTGGTATGGCCCGGGTGGGTATGGACCTGGCGGTGGCTCAAACAAGAGATATTGAGGATAGGGCGAAAAAGGCGTATGAGGTCCAAAAAGATATTCACCCACCTAAGAGGAAACCTGTCAAGATGGCCACAATAGCCCCTCGGGGAAGGCCACAGAGGAAGAGAGAGGGGAGACAGACCCTATAAGGGGCAGGCCCCCTGCCCCGTGGCGTGGGGAAATTTGGAAATGGCTCTTAAAATATGAGCCAAAGGAAAAGATACATCGGCTGTCCAGCCCCGAACTCCTAGTGAAGCTGGCAGAACATGAACCGGTCAAGCATAAAAGGAAAAAGCCCTAGTGCACTACTGGTTGCCCCCCTATCTGGGGTGCTGGTACAGGGAGGATCAGTGGGCCGTGGCCCCATCACTTTTTTCTGGACATAAGGGTGAGTGACAGGGAGGTGGGGGCGGAGAGGAGTGAGCAGGGGGTGGGGTTTGGGGGGAAGAGGCAGTGTGGGAGCAGGGCTTTGGGGGGAAGAAGTGGCATGAAGGTGGGGCCTCGGGGGAAGGGCTGGTGTGAGGGTGGCAGTTCAGGGGGAATGGATGGCATGGGGGTGGGAACTTGGGGGAAGGGGTGGTGCGGGGGGGGCACAGTTCAGGCGCTGGTGGACCCCCACTTTTAGGGAGCTTCCGTAGCGCCTGCACCCTATATGGAGGCCAGACATCCCGAGCCCCCCACCTCCCAGTTGTGGCATGATTATACACTGATGGGTGGGAGAGGTTTATAGTTTATATGGAGTTTGCAAGAGGAATCCTAGGAATAGGCGCTTTGCAGGAATTGACAGTAAATTGCCTGGACCACTGCCGCTAGTTGGAATATCGATTATTATGCTTATTGCCAAAAACAGCCAAGTCAGTAGGCTTTAGTGGGCTGTGTAGCAGCCTTAGCATAACTCAGCCAGGCGGGAAGGAGGGTTTGAGCGACCAGAAGAAAGGAGCCATTCCCTGCATCCTTCATGATAAGACCTCTGTTGAAATGGCTGAGGAATGTGTTTTTAGAGAACAGGAAGCTTATCTCTATTTGCCCTCTGAGATGTGTTTGTCAGGACCCTCAAGCATGCGGACTTTGCAAAAACACATCTGTCTAATTAACCATCTGAGGAAACCTCTTGCTTAACCTTTGAAATTGTTTGCTTAACAAGTCTTTTTGCTTGACATGTTATTGTCATACTAACACAATAAATAAGGGGGGAGCAGTTTGGGCTAGTAGGATCACTTTGTGGACATATCTTGATGTCCCCACTGGCAGACAGAAGACTGGCCATTGGAAGGTTGCTGCTGTACCACTCGAGAACCACCCCAGAGAACCACCTCGATAATTATTGAGGGTTGGGGATGTTTTAGTAACCTGTTGTGGATGTGTGTAAGTGCTTGAGACTAAATAGAGTGTAAGCTTTAAGGTTAGAGCACTCTTGCATTGTACTGCCTGTGTCATTCTTGCATTGTACTGCCTGTGTCAATCGTCTGTCAGTCGGACAGCCACGTCTCCACTGATTTATTTCCTGCCATTGCCTCGCCAAGAGTAAAAGTTACCAAGAGCTTTGAGGTCAAAAAACCCCAGGTAACCATGTATCTGACTAAAACATATCCTCCAGAAGCATCAAGTCTTGATTTAAAGACTTCAAGAGATGGAGATTCCACCAGTTTCCTTGGTAGTTTGCTCCAATGGTTATCACTCTGATTGTTAAAAAAAATCTGCCTTCTTTTTAATTTGAATTTGTCTGACTTTAATCTATCATAGAAAGACATAACAAGAACCGGTGGCTGAAAGTTAACAAGCCCCTTTGTGCCTGGTTTTATGTCCCTGTGAAGGTTCTTATACACCATAATCTAGTCATTTTGTTCAAGATCTTTTTGTTAAGATAAGCACAGTGATCTTTAGTCTTTCATTGTAATGCATATTTTCCAGACCGTGAATGATTTTTGTGAACCTTTTCTTCCCCCTCTCCAATTTTTCAACTTCCTTTTTAAAATATGGATGCCAGAACTGATATTCCAATATTGGTTTCTCCAGTAAAACCATCACCCCACTCCTACTCACTACTTTCCTGTTTGTACTAGGATTGTATTAGTCCTTTTGTCACAGCATGCCACTGGGAGCTCAGATTGAATTGCTTGTCCACGCTGATCCCTAAATCCTTCCCAGAATTGCTGCTTTGCAGAATACAGTCCCCCATTCTGAAGGCATGGCCTGGTATTCTTTGTTTCTAGATATCTGACCTCGCATGTGGCTGTATTAAAATGTGTTTTGTTTGAATGGCCCCAGTTTGCCAAGCAATCCAGATTGCTCTGTGTAACTACCTTGTCTTCCTCATATTTACCATTGAATCGATCTTTGTGTTAGCCTCAATTTTTGTCAGAAATGGTTACTTCCAGATCATTGAGAATAATATTGAATAGCATGTAGCCTGGGCCTGATTCTTGTGTAATGCCACTAGAAACAGCCCTATTTGTTGAAGATTCCCCTTGACTTATTAAGATCTGTCAGTTAGCCAGTTCTTAATCCTTTTGACATGGTCCTTTTCTGACTGAATAGTGCTAATTCTTTGGTGAGAATATCATAAGAACATAACATAAGAACATAAGAATGGCCATACCGGGTCAGACCAAAGGTCCATCTAGCTCAGTATCCTGTCTACCGACAGTGGCCAATGCCAGGTGCCCCAGAGGGAGTGGACCAACAGGCAATGATCAAGTGATCTCTCTCCTGCCATCCATCTCCAATATCATGCAATATTAAGTCAAACACATTACAGAATGTGAGTATATTACATCTACAGGTTATCAGGACCTGCTGGCTGAAAAATGTTTATCCCTAGTAGATGCTGTTAAACACCCTCCTTAGTTACTAATGGACTGGGGATATTAGCTCTTATCCCCATTATTCTTCCTGCTTTGGAAGATGTTAGTCGTTACGACATCTCTCACAAGGATAAGAAAACCTGTCTGTGTTCAGAATATCAACATCAGTCAGTGCTTTTCAACATGATTTTACTGTCTTCTTTTTAACATTTTGATGGTTGTATAATCAGACATGATAAGTAGTAAATGTGCTATCAAAAGACGTATGGTACAGAGAACATTAGCAGCCTCGCTGCTCCGAGTTTAAAAAAAACCCCTCAGATGATTAGAGCTGTTTTCTTAAGTAATTAAACCAACCAGCTCATTAGCATTAGCCATACTATGCATTCTAATGGCACAATTTATTTCAAACTACAAATCCGAGCAGATCTAAGTCAGACAAGGCCATGGTATGATAATTCTAAAATAACTTCCAATTTATACCAGCCTTCGAGGCACTAGCTGTCATATCAGATCACGTGCTATTACAAATAGACTTAGTCAGCAGACTGAACCAGTCAAAATGTGTGGAATTCAGAGTGACAGAGAGAATTTGAAAGCATTTGTTTCCCTAACAGTTCTTTACGGACATTCACTAGAATTTCTTTTAATTTAAATACAGCCAAGGAACAGAGGAAAACTGTTATAGAAAATGAACTTTTTGCTTTATGCTGCAGCTTCTCTCTCAACCAGGGGCAGTGGCTGGCAGATGGCACAACACGTCCAGCTGGAGTACAACTCGTTTAATCGAATAGTGAAATTGTAATTATAAAGGTAAAGTTTATTGGCTGATTTTTTTTCTTTTTGACACAGCAGTTCAATAGCAAAAAAATAGCCAGCCTGCTTGGATATGCTACAGAACAGGAGATGGGGAATCCTAGATGAGTTCCCATGATTTACGTATGTTGTATTGCAGACGGTTGCTATAAGCTTATACTCTAGTGGCCAGCCAAGGGAGTGGATTCCAAAGATGGATTCCCTCACTTGAAAGAGCCTGGCCATGTGCTTAGACATCTCTTCACTACGGGCACTAAAGCAGCGCAGCTCCAGCGCTGCAGTTACACCTCTGTAGCGCTGTGAGGTAGATTCTTCCTGCATCAACGGGAAGGAGTTTTATAGGTCGATGTAGTTAATCCACCTCCCCGAGGGGAAGTAGCTAAGTCGATGGAGGAAGGCTTCTGTCAACCTAGCCGCAGCTACACTATGGATTGTGTTGGCTTAACTAAGGTGCTCAGGGGGGTGAAAAATTAGCAACATATCTTGGTTGAGAAGAATTTTAAGTGTAGACCATACCTTAGTATCTGCTGCACCTCTTTGACCCAGGTGGCTAGTCAAAGTCATAGCCCTGGGGATGTTCTAGTCAGAAGTATAAATGGATGGAGTCTGATATTTTCTTTGATGCAATTTTGTTTATTTACAAAGTGGGTACAAAGTCCAGTGTCTCTGTACACAGAAGGAATCAAATATAAAAGGAGCAACTTCTTAGCTTACAGTCCCCAACCTCTTTAGCCAATACCAGACCCAAAAGCTGCTCACCAGCTATTGCTTGGATGTCTTGCTTTTTGCCTCAGCCTGTCTCTCTGTTTTTGTCTATTCTCTAACTCCTCTGCCTATTCAGTCCAAATTCCTGGGTGGGTTCACAACCCCTTTTGTCTTAGGTAGGGGGGCTTCTGATTAACTCATCCTGACAGTTATGTTATTTGAAGGGTGCACTCACATCCAGTCTACAAGAGGTTGGTGATTTAAGCAGTTTCAGTATAACATGTGCAATAACAAGAGCTTCCCAATGCATCTTATAAGCTGTTATGGGTTATTGGTTGGCAGGCATCCTATGTCCTAAGACCAGGAGAGGTTGCTCTCACAGCGAAGCAGTGTAAAAGGCACTCCAGGTTGCAGAAATGAGAGGACACAGCTGTTCAACAGTCCAGATTGTACTGTGGGTAATGTCACACTGAGGCACCAGGAAGTTCTTTCACCTTCCATGAGAGTCATCGCCTTCTCTGATCCCTCGGTTTGCTCCTTCAGTCAGTTCTTCAGTTTCTGGGCTAGTGTTCCTCCAGTTTTGGCGTATGTTCACTTAGGTCTTTTATACATTTCTACATTACAGATTAATTCATTTTTATCTAATTGGCTTTTAGCACACCAACCCTCTGGATTTTAGGTAACCCATACATATGTATGTCTAAGCTTCAATTATCCAACTTCTGTATTTTTCCTGCTGGGTTTGCAGTCTCCAGGTCATGTTGTTTTTGTGTCACCCTGCCTTGGGTCTTCTAGAAAAGGGCGTTTTTATTTAGCAAGTTTGTGATCTTTTACTTACTTCTTCCAACACGTTACCTTTGTTCTATCTGCAATATCATTTCAAGAAGATTAACAATTCCGTGTAAAAGAAGAATTGGCAAAACCACACTTATGCCAGTCAGGATTTGGCCTAAGAGTTACCTAAGAACATAAGAATGGCCGTACCGGGTCAGACCAAAGGTCCATCTAGCCCAGTATCCTGTCTACCGACAGTGGCCAATGCCAGGTGCCCCAGAGGGAGTGGACCTAACAGCATAGGCGTGCGCAGCCCATTTCATTAGGGTGTGCACCCAGGGAGCCCCGCCTTAGCCCTGCCCCATCCACTCTCTCCTACTTCCTGCCCCCTGACTGCCACCCTCAGAACCCCCAACCCCCCCCGCTCCTTGTCCCCTGACTATCCCCTACTGGGACCCCTGCCCCTAACTGCCCCCCAGGACCCCACCCCTATCTAAGCCTCCCTGCTCCTTGTCCCCTGACTGCCCCCTAGGACGCTACCCCCTACCTGTCCCCTGACTGCCCCGACCCTTATCCACTCCCATGCTCCATCCAACCCCCCCGCTCCCTGATTGCCCCCTCCAGAGACCCCCCCCGCCCCTAACACCTCCGCCCGGGATCCCACCCCCATCCAACCCACCCTGCTCCCTGTCCCCTGACTCCCCCCACCCCTTATCCAACCCCCCTGGCCCCAGACTCCTTACCATGGCATGAGATGAGGCTCCTAGCCTCCCGGCGGAGCCAAACGCTGCCCCGCGGGAGCGCGTGCAGCCCTGGCCCCCAGAGCACTGCACACGGGGCAGCATGGCTCCAGGAGAGGGGGGAGGTGTCTGCCTCCCCATGGAGCCAAACCCTGCCCCACGGGAGCGTGCAGCCCTGGCCCCCAGAGCGCTGCGCGCACGGCGGTAGGACTCATGGGGAGGGAGAAAGGCGGGGGAGGGGCCGGCAGCTTGCTGCGCTCGGCCGGGCGCTCCGGCCGGGGAGCGCAGCCCCCGCAGCTTGCCGCGCCTGGAGAGGGGGGCCATTTGCCCACCCCTGCATTAGGGTGTGCCCGAGCATACCGGGCACACCCCGTGTGCATGCCTATGCCTAACAGGCAATGATCAAGTGATCTCTCTCCTGCCATCCATCTCCATCCTCTGACAAACAGAGGCTAGGGACACCATTCTTTACCCATCCTGGCTAATAGCCATTAATGGACTTAACCACCATGAATTTATCTAGTTCTCTTTTAAACGCTGTTATAGTCCTAGCCTTCACAACCTCCTCAGGTAAGGAGTTCCACAAGTTGACTGTGCGCTGCGTGAAGAAGAACTTCCTTTTATTTGTTTTACCTTATCTGTACTCATTCGTTATACATAGTTACGAATCATTAAATTAAAATAGCAAGCTTTTAATGTTACCTTTTAGCAATCCTTCATTTTTATATTTCAATCTTATATGTTAGTATATGTTATTCTGTGCTACCCTTAATCTATCAGAAAGGGGAGGAGAATTTGTGGAATATATGACGATTCTTTAATGTTCAACATTTCTTAATCTTCTTTAAACATGGGTTTTTCTTTCAAAGTCCAGTTTTGTTTGTGGATCGTTACAAGGAGACATCATTAGAAATTTTACTGTGAATGCATTTTGAGGGGGTGTCTCAATTTTAGGGCCTTGGTATTCAGTTGTTTTTAATGGTACTCCAACGGGGTTGTACTGCTTTAGCGATCCCGGTAATCTTTCTAGTGTAGACAAGCCCTTAATTACAACTCAGACTTGCACCTAAAATACTTTTAATTAACACCTTTTCTCATTTCAGTGGAAGTCTCTGTGTGGACACTTTTATTTAAAAAAACGTGTCCTACTTCAATTTTGCTTAGTCGCCAGCTTGTGCAGTGTGGCCTCACTGCCTGCTATGACACAGTGTCTCACACCACAAGGTGACTTGTACAGTTGTCAAGTGTCTTCTGCTAGCACTATTAAGAGGGGATTCTGAATTAAACTCTGTCAAGTCAAATACAAAGGGAAGGTCAGTTTGCCATGCTCATGGCAAGCAGTTGCCTTTCAGAAGAGTTGAATTGGAATGAAAAAAATAAGCTTCTTATTAGAGAAGAATATAGCTCAATATGCTAAAACTCTACACCCAGGTATTGGTTCTAGACACACTTGATAGACAGAGTAATTTAAATGTTTACTGTATCTAATCTCTCATTAAGTGCATTTGGGTGTTTCATAAGCTAATTTACCTTTAGGTATGGGAAAATCAAGCAGGAAAGATGCAAACCCTGTAAAATATTATGAGCAAAAGCATCAGGTCATGACATTAATCTCCTTTCTAATTTTCTACACTCCCATTTTTGTCATACAAGGTGACATCCCTCATAGCAACGAGATGATTTATACCATGGAGGGTAATTCTTAACTATCTTTAATATCATTGCAGCAGCTCATCAACTGAAAGGCAAGAGATATAGCCAAGATTATTTATTCAGGCATTGAATCATTAAAAAGAAGGTTCATTCATGCATGACTCTAGTCAATCTGTATTTGCTGCCCTGGTCTCAAGCAAATATTGTTTGTGCAGTATGGAAGGGAGCCCACCTGTATGCTAAAATCCTATGGGGAAACACTACTCAGAACAAAATAAGGGGTTAAGAATAAAACTCAAAGGAAATAGCCCTCTATTTTCTGCAGAAATAATACATTCTTCAACTTGTAAATGTTACCATGATACCATGGAGGGGAAAACAGATGAATAAATCCACTCTCTTTAAAATTTGTAGTGGTGCTGTAACCGTGTTGGTCCCAGGATATGAGAGAGACAAGGTGGATGAAGTAATATCTTTTATCTGACCAACTTTTGTTGGTGAAAGAGGCAAGTTTTAGCTTGAAAGCTTGTCTCTTTCACCAACAGAAGTTGGTCCAATAAAAGACAGTACCTCAGCCACCTTGTCTCTCTTTCTCTGTCTTTAAAAATCAGTGTAATCTAATCTGGGACCACAGATTTTTTATGTGTATAAATTCTAATTGCATGGGCACTGCATAGAATCCCTAAAGGGCAGAGTTAAGGTTGTTTGTGCATATCAATTCCTTAACAAGTTTGGATTACTTTTAAATGTAACCTTAACTCTGAATTTCCTGGGTAATGCTTGTTTTTTGGGGGGAGAAAATTACAACATTCCTATAATGTTATGATGAATCTTCTGAGCAGTTGTTGGCTAGGTTCCATGCAGCAAGTCAAGGTATTTTAAGCTAAAAAAGGGAAGTTTCTGATTGAAGGGAACTTATTTGTTCTAAATGGGATTTGTGAAGAAGGAAGGTGTTGACCAAAGGTGTGTGTGTGTCTGGGGGGTGGAGGGGAGGGGATTTCTTCTCTTCGGGACTGATCCAAAGTCCACTGATATCAATGGAAAACATTCTGGTTGCCCTCAATGGCCTTTAGGTCAATTTCTCAGAGACAGGTCTGAGCAAGTCAAGTCAAACAGAAGTGACAAGTCAAGTCAAACAGAAGTGACTGAGCTTTTAGCTGTAATTAAACTGAGCAAACCTAGACAGGAGGAGGAGTCAAATCCCTGTAAAACTGTGTGGTAATGGGATCCAACCATGAGTTACATCTGGGACAGAAGGGAAGGGGTTTCTTAAATGTTTTGTGTTAAAATGTTGATGCATATCTGAGTCTACAAATACTAAACAAAGGGAAATTTTCCCTCCTTGGTCTCTGATAAACCTCATATCCTGGGGGTGTATGTATTGCCCCAAAATAGGACAAGGACTATGGTATCTATCAATTCTTCACCTTGTTTAGACAAATGTGCTTTTTTCAGAACCAGATACTCAGCCTGTGGCCAAGTGAAATATTATCATTCCCATTTTTAGAGATGGGGAAACGGACACAGATGAAGTGACTTTCCCAGTTCCCCAAGTGAGTCAGTGGCAGAGGTGGTAGTAGAACTCAAGAGTCTTGTCTCTCAGGCTCCTCTGTGGAAAGTTACACCACATAGCCTGTAAAATACTGCTTGTGAAATGGGTAAGATGGCAGGAACAAAGTAGGGGGCCGCAAGAGCCCAGCATGTTCCAGGAGACCCAGCTATCTTCTGCTTCCAGGCGTGGTGATTGCCTGTGAAGCTGTAGGAAATCATGATTTCAGAGGGACCTGCCCTTTGTCTCCCCACTAAACGCAGGATGGTAAATGTGACAGGAGCAGATTGAAATACTTCCTCCAGGGCAGCATGGGCGAGGGGAGACCTGATAGGGGAGTCATGTCCAACTGATCCTGAGATCCCTGGATGGATCTTTCCTTCCAGCATTAAGATGCAAAGGTAGGAGAAGGCAGAAGTGAGGATTCTGTTGAATAAGGCAGTAGTTAGCTGGTGAATTTCCAAATGGGATTTTGTGTATTACTCGTGCTGTGTATCCAGAGCCTGATTATTAAACCATCACACACTGAACAACAGAACCACTGGGCACGGCACAGAGAAGCCGGCATGCAGCTCAAATCCTCTTACTCCAGAACCACAGTTCTTGGCCATTGGAGCTAAACAGGAGGGTAGACAATTTTCTGGTTGGGGTGGAGGGCTAGAGTTAAAAAACAATGCAATAGCTCTTGAATATCACTTTAATGAGTAATTTTGTACCATAACTACATTTTCCCACTTTTAATAAAGTGAGTTTCTGTTCCAAACTCAGTGGTTCCTTTCTTTATTAATGCAATTTCTAACATCCCCCCTCCCCAAGCCCTTTGTTGTCTACACCCATGCTACCGCAGAATCTACAGGGCCTAAGACAGACCAATGATCCATTTGATTTCATCCAGGAGAGGGCAGTAGTTCACATAAACGCCTGCTTGTCTAGCACCTTTCAGCCAAGGCTCTCAGAGCATTTTATGAGCGTTAATTCATTCTCCCAGCACCCTTGTGAGCTGTACGGATACTAAATATTATCATTCCCATTTTAAAGATGGGAGACAGAGGTTAAGTAACCTTGGGCAAGCTACAGGTGAAACAGTGATAGAGCCGGGTCCTACTTCTGTCTCTTTCTGTGATTTCCCCTAAGAGAACATCAGCTCAGGGTGACAATGACTCGGGAAAGTTGGCAGCAGAGGAAAATCAGCAAGATTCCAAGGTAAAGCCTCTCTCAAAGGTGTTGGCAGGTTCAGGCCAGGGCTAATGTAGCTAATGTCCCTGTGATTATAGCGGATCGGTAGGAGTCCTGGAACTGAAATCAGCTGAGTTTCACAGAGCAAGAGGAGCAGGAGATGCTGGGGACCAGTGGCCTTTCTTCTGGGTTAAAAAAAATAAGTAGATTTTTTTTTTAAATGTTCCCTGTAAAAATGAGCATGAAGCTCTCCTCCCTGTAAAATGGCCAGAGGTTGTTGACCGTGGATGGACAGATACATGAGTCGGAAACATAGTAAAGGAGCGACTTGTCTTTTGTAGCTGAGACAGGCAGAAAGGGTAAAAATGGATGCTACTCTTCAATTGTTAAGGACATGGGGACTGGAGCTGGTTGGGAATTTCACAATACATCGTTTGTTTGTTTTTTACCAACAAATGCCAATTTGTTGAAACCCAAACTTTTCATGAAATGGGGTGGAGTTCGGTGAATTTCTCAACTTGAAAAAAGTTTCAAAATTGTCAAAACAAAATTACAATATTGTCAAAATAAAAAATTCTGTTTCTTTCCAGTTCAAAACTACATTTTGTTTTGAAATTTAAGCTAATTAGACTGAAGGGGTAAAAAAAGTTAAAAAATCAAAATGAAATGTTTTGTTTAACCTGAAACAAAAATAGTTGTGGTGGTGGTTTTTTTTTTTTTTTTTTTTTTTTTTGGTTCAGACATGTTTTCAATTTGACTTTTTGTTCCAATTTGAGACAGGAGAAAATTCAAACTCAAGGTATTTGTGGGCTGGGAAAACTGTTTGCTGCCCAGCCCTAATTGAGATTAGAGAGTAAATAAAACTGGGGTGCTGATAAAGTGGGGAAGGGTGAAAAAGAAAAGAAAAGCAGAATGGGAAGAAGGAATCTGCACCCTTTCTGGCTGGTATTTTTATTCTTGGTTATATTCTTTTTCTTGTTTTTCTCTCTTATTTTAAAAATACCTAGGAGGTGGCTAAACTTCTCCACTATGCCAGGGAATTTTCATCACCTTCCTTTGCTTCTTTCCATCTTTGATAAAAGGGATGGGCCCATCTCCCAAAGCCCTGAACTTTGGGGATGCCAATTCTGGAACTGAAATTAGTGTCTTTGAAGGAGTTGTGGAGGCTGAAGCACCAGGGCTGGCTCCAGGCACCAGGCAACCAAGCACATGCTTGGGGCGGCGCCTGGTAAGGGGCGGCCAATCTTGGGGGGGGGG
>NW_020664409.1:100517328-100537458 GCF_002925995.2 Terrapene triunguis | reverse complement strand
ATAAGAATATCATGCGAGACCGTATCAAATGCCTTACTAAAGTCTAGGTATACCACATCCACAGCTTCTCCCTTATCCACAAGACTCGTTATCCTATCGAAGAAAGCTATCAGATTGGTTTGACATGATTTGTTCTTTACAAATCCATGCTGGCTGTTCCCTATCACCTTACCATCTTCCAAGTGTTTGCAGATGATTTCCTTAATTACTTGCTCCATTATCTTCCCTGGCACAGAAGTTAAACTAACTGGTCTGTAGTTTCCTGGGTTGTTTTTATTTCCCTTTTTATAAATGGGCACTATATTTGCCCTTTTCCAGTCTTCTGGAATCTCTCCCGTCTCCCATGATTTTCCAAAGATAATAGCTAGAGGCTCAGATACCTCCTCTATTAGCTCCTTGAGTATTCTAGGATGCATTTCATCAGGCCCTGGTGACTTGCAGGCATCTTAACTTTTCTAAGTGATTTTTAACTTGTTCTTTTTTTATTTTATCTGCTAAACCTACCCCCTTCCCATTAGCATTCACTATGTTAGGCATTCCTTCAGACTTCTCGGTGAAGACCGAAACAAAGAAGTCATTAAGCATCTCTGCCATTTCCAAGTTTCCTGTTACTGTTTCTCCCTCTTCACTAAGCAGTGTGCCTACCCTGTCTTTGGTCTTCCTCTTGCTTCTAATGTATTGATAAAAAGTCTTCTTGTTTCCCTTTATTCCCGTAGCTAGTTTGAGCTCATTTTGTGCCTTTGCCTTTCTAATCTTGCCCCTGCATTCCTGTGTTGTTTGTCTATATTCATCCTTTGTAATCTGTCCTAGTTTCCATTTTTTATATGACTCCTTTTTATTTTTTAGATCATGCAAGATCTCGTGGTTAAGCCAAGGTGGTCTTTTGCTACATTTTCTATCTTTCCTAACCAGCGGAATAGTTTGCTTTTGGGCCCTTAATAGTGTCCCTTTGAAAAACTGCCAACTCTCCTCAGTTGTTTTTCCCCTCAGTTTTGATTCCCATGGGACCTTACCTATCAGCTCTCTGAGCTTACCAAAATCCGCCTTCCTGAAATCTATTGTCTCTATTTTGCTGTACTCCCTTCTACCCTTCCTTAGAATTGCAAACTCTATGATTTCATGATCACTTTCACCCAAGCTGCCTTCTACTTTCAAATTCTCAATGAGTTCCTCCCTATTTGTTAAAATCAAGTCTAGAACAGCTTCCCCCCTAGTAGCTTTTTCAACCTTCTGAAATAAAAAGTTGTCTGCAATGCAGTCCAAGAATTTGTTGGATAGTCTGTGCCCCCCTGTGTTATTTTCCCAACATATATCCGGATAGTTGAAGTCCCCCATCACTACCAAATCTTGGGCTTTGGATGATTTTGTTAGTTGTTTAAAAAAAGCCTCATCCACCTCTTCCACCTGGTTAGGTGGCCTGTAGTAGACTCCTAGCATGACATCACCCTTGTTTTTTACCCCTTTTAGCCTAACCTAGAGACTCTCAACACTTCCATCTCCTATGTCCATCTCTACCTCAGTCCAAGTGTGTACATTTTTAATATATAAGGCAACACCTCCTCCCTTTTCCCCCTGTCTATCCTTCCTGAGCAAGCTGTATCCATCCACACCAACATTCCAATCATGTGTATTATCCCACCACGTTTCAGTGATGCCAACAATGTCATAGTTGTATTTATTTATTAGCACTTCCAGTTCTTCCTGCTTATTACCCATACTTCTCGCATTTGTATATAGGCATCTAAGATACTGGTTTGATCTTTCCTCCCAGTTTTCTCCTGACCCTCCTTTCTCTCTGCCAATATAGCCCACACTTCCTCTCGTTTCCAACCCATCTCCCAGGTCTCCATGTTCCCCACTTACCTGCGGGCTTTGCTCACCTGTCCCCGTCGAACCTAGTTTAAAGCCCTCCTCACTAGGTTAGCCAGTCTGTGTCCAAATAGGGTCTTTCCCCTCCTCGAAAGGTGAACGCCATCTCTGCCTAGCAGTCCTTCCTCAAATAGCATCCCGTGGTCTAGGAAGCCAAAGCCCTCCTGGCGACACCATCTTCGCAGCCAGGCATTCACCTCCATGATGCATCTGTCTCTGCCCGGGCCCCTACCTTTGACAGGAAGAATCGAAGAGAATACCACCTGCGCTCCAAACTCCTTCACCCGTACTCCCAGAGCCCTGTAGTCACTCTTGATCCGCTCAGTGTCACACCGCGCAGTATCATTTGTGCCCACATGGATGAGTAGCATGGGGTAGTAGTCAGAGGGCTGGATAATCCTCGACAATGCCTCCGTAATGTCTCGGATACGGGCTCCCGGCAGGCAGCATACCTCCCGAGATGAAATGTCAGGGCGACAGATGGGCGCCTCCGTCCCCCTCAGCAGAGAGTCTCCGACCACCACTACCCTACGTTTCCTATTCGCAGTGGTGGCAGCAGACCTCCCAGCCTTAGGGGTACGAGGCTTCTCCTCCTTTACTGTAGGGGGCAGTATAGACATTTGGGCTCAGGCTGGAGCCAGGACTCTGGGACGCTGCAAGGTGGAGGGTCTCAAAGCTTGGGCTGCTGCCCGAGTCCTAATGTCTAAAATAGCCGCTAAACCTGAGCTCAAGTCAGCTGGCACCAGCTAGCTGCGGGTGTCTAATTGCAGTGTAGACATACCTTGAGTGTTGCAGGCTGGGTCACAGAAAGTGCAGGAGCTATGGTAAGAGCTAAGAAACTATCTGGTGGAGACTTACTAGTGGAATGTAGAAACAAAGAACAGGTAGGGAAGCTCCTTAAGACAAAGGGGTTAGGTAAAATAAAAATAAGCTGTCAGCTCCCCAAATTCCTCACAGAAACAAGATGGGTAGAATACGTCAGTAGAAAAAATAAAGCAAGGAATAGGTGAAGATAAGAGGGTAACTGCTAAGAGTCTAATCAGCAGAAGAGGAGGTGATAGCAAGCCCTTGACAGGTGTGCTGGTCACATTTAAAGAAAGGATGCTACCAGAATGAATAACTTTAGGGTATCAGATATTCTGGACTCAACCCTATATTCCTCCTCCTGTGAGATGCTATAGGTGGCAAAGATTTGGTCACATAGCAAATAATTGCAAAGGGAAAAATACAGTGCAGTTAAGTGTTGAGGTGAATACTCATATGATAATTGTGAGGAAGGAACAGAACAAAAATGTTGCAGCTTTGGCGGAAAACACAGCTCAACATATGGAGGCTGTATTGAGGCAAAGTGAGCAAGAGAAATGCAAAAAAACCCAAACATCTAACAACATCTCATATGCAGTAGCTGCTAGCGGAGATCTAAAAGGGGAGGGAATAAAAAGAGGAAAAAAGGAAACCTGATATAGGGAAAGGGAATAGCCAGCAAGAAATTAATGGGAAGGAAGTAATGAGTGACACTGGGGTAAAATGAGATGACAAACTACTTATAGAAACAGAGAGATTGATTGCATTTATGATTGAAGTAATAAATTGTACGTCGTAAACAGGAAAGAAAACAGAGAAAATGAGAATTGTAATTAAAGCTGCTGAAAAGTACTTATGGGCTAGCAACCTATCAGTTGAACGACTTCATGCTTTCCTAAGTGAAAGAAATATTGAAGGTTAAAAGAACGATGGTGACTATTTTAATCTGGAATAGGTCAATAGCCTAATAGTGCATGGGCAGTAATTAAAAAAACTATTATTGATATGACAACAAAGTCTGATATAATATGCACACAGGAGACTTGGCTAATCAACTATAAAATCCCAGGATATGGCATATATAGACATGATAGAGAAATAGGAAAGGGTGGAGGTATCTGAACCTTCGTTAAGAAGAACCTGAACTACCTTGAAGTAGAGGTTAAAAAGCTAAATATCGAGTACAGTGCTGTTGAGATACCGATACAAAGCAAGTCTGGGTCTCTAAGTCTTTACACTGCCTAGGAAACTAGAGGCTATGGACCTGAAAAAATTAATTGCAGATTGCACTTGCCAGTTCATTATCTGTGGTGATCTGAATAGTCACAACAGATTGTGGGAAAGTCAGAAAAATGATAAAAATGGAAAATGTTTAGAGCAATTCTTTGAAGAGGATAATTTAGTAATATTAAATGATGGAGCACCTGCCAGGTTCAATACAGCTAACGGAAGCTTCTCAGGCCTGGATCTGGGAATTGCTTCTAGCACCATAGCAAGTAATTGCAGCTGGGAAATTTACAGAGAAGAGGGACTGGATAGTGACTGCTTCCTGACATTAGTGACATTTTACGGAAAAGGAAATCCTGACGATGAGGATAATAGCCCTCCTTGGAATCTAAAAAAAGCAAATTGGAAACTCTTTAGAAACAAAAGTGAGTCACATGTGAATGAACAATGTAAAAATGAAGATACTGAGGAAACATTGTAGCAATGTTACTAAGGAAACCATTAAGGCAGCCTAGCAATTCCTGTCCTTAAAGATAGGAAAAGTGTTCCTTGATGGAACAAGTACCGTAAAATAATAATTAGGGAAAGGAATAAGGCATAGAAGACAACAAAAAATTCCTTAAATAGTGAAATACTTTGAAATACTAAAAAGTAAGGCAGTTGCACCAAGGGCTATAAAAAGGGCAAAAAGAGAACGTTGGAGAACATACAGAGGGAAAGTACATAAAGATAGCAATACAACAGAGGTATATAAACAAATTAGGAAGATGAATGGACTCAAAAGTAAGAGCCACATGATACCAAGCCTTGTTGTTGCAGGGCATGGAGTAATAAGCTGCAACAAAGAAAAAGTGGAAATTCTGGCCACCATGTTCCAAAAAGTCAGCACTGAAGAGGATCAGAGGACAGAAATTAGTGAGAGGAAAGAACATTTGTTAGGGATAATTATGAGATGAAGAAGGGGTGGGAGGAGGATGTGGATATTATTTTAAATGAAAACTTTAGTATCAGAGAACTCCAAAAAGTGATAAGGAGCAAAAGCACTGCACCAGGCAAGGACAAAATGAGCTTGAAATTCTTAAACACCTAAATGAAGGAAGCTTGAGGGTTGTACTAAAATGATATAATAACATATGCTGAAACATGAAATACTTAAGGACTGGAAACATGTGATTACTCTCCCAGTGAGGAAGCTGGATAAGTTGTGCTTAAGACCTGAGGCATACAGACCAATTGCCCTCCCACCATGTCAAAGTAAAACCATGGAAAGAATGGCAACAGAGAGATAAGTAGCATGCCTAGAAAGAAATAGGTTCATAGATGGAACACAAAGTAGGTTAAGAAGAGGTAGAAGTGCTATTGACCACACTGTAAGGATAGAAAAAGAAACACAAAAAAGCACAAGAACCAAAGAATTCATGATAACAACATTCCTGGACATAGACAAAGCTTATGATGTGTTATGGAGAGAGGGACTACTTCATAAAGTGGGCTCCATGGGTGTTACAGGAAAATGTGCAGATGGATGAGGGACTTCTTTAGCAACCCTCCTTCCCTAAAGCTATACAAGTCCAAATAGGGAAAGCTTTTTCCAATGTACATTCAGTTGCAAATGGAACTCCATAGGGGAGTATAATTAGTCTAATCCTCTTTAACATCATGATAAATGACCTCTGTAAGGAGATGAGTACGGGAATTGGGATCGTATTATTTGCTAACTGTGCCGTATGGACCAAAAGCAGAAACCTCGAAAATGCCACCAAAAGAAGCAATGATTCACTTAAGAAAAGTGCAGAATGGGGAAACATGGGGGCTTCAAACTCTCCATAAACACAACTAAGGGGATGATCTTCACAACAAGGAAAATCCCAAAAGATGTAAAGTGACATCTATATGACCAACACATTAATATAGTGAAAAATTATAAATTCTTAGGTGTGCTATTCGATAACAACCTCCCACTTGGAGAGACCATATTGAAAATATTAAAGATAAGTACAAAGGTAGAATTAATTTACTTAAAAGTATCTCTGCAACATCCTGGGGAATGGATAAGAAAATAGTGGTAATTCTGTACAGAATGCTAATTAGACCACTTATTGGATCAGCAGTGAATACAAAACTGAGAAAACTAGACTATATCCAAGCACAGGCATTACATATTGCATGTGGTTCCTTCATTAATATGCTTCTGTGTGTATTACAGATAGCAGCCAGTGAAATGCCTATCACTCTTAGAATGAAGCTCCGAGACTTATCCTTGTGGGCCAAGGTACTACATAATAGTGAAGATGCCAACATGAAGCTAGTATATAACAATTGCTGGGAATTAAGTGGAGGGTGGGTAGGACAAAAAAATCAAAATTTCCCCATTTAATAGGGTATAGAAGCAGATAAAAGATCTTAATGAAAAGAAAGGATTGAAAGAGACCAAAATCTATAATTATGGGGAAATACTCTATCACTAGGAAAACCATCCCCCCGAGATAGACAAGAAATTAAATAATGAAATAAATAAAAGAAGAAGACTGATAGATATACAAGATAGAGTAAATCAAAATATTTGTGATAAGTGGGACACTGTTGACAAATATATACAGACGGCTCCAAAGAGGAAGGAACAGAAGGAGTGGGAACAGCTTTCGGCATGCCCTCCCTCAGACTCAAGAAACTCGTGAGGCTAACTAAGTTTGTAGCTGTCTTTACAGCTGAGCTAACAGGGATTATTGCTAGCACTAAATTAGGCTTTAGATTTGCAGCCAGCTGCTGGGGCCATCCTGTCTGACTCCTTATCAGGGCAGCAGGCAGTTTACAGGGGTAAGGCTGACAGCAGAAATGATATTCTTAATGAAATATTACTGCTAACAACTGAACTGGCGCAATTGGATATAACCATAGTAATAAGCATGGATCCTGGTGCATATAGGGATAGCAGGCAATGAACCGGCAAAAAGTGCTATTAATCATGAACAAGTTGACGTAGGAATCCCCTTAAGCAAATTGGAATTTAAACACCTAATAAAATATGAGCCAAGGAAAGAATGGCAAGAACTGTGAGCAAATGAAACAAAGGGGAAAACAATCAGAGAAGTATGCCCTACAGTTGACAACGTTGACATAATCCAAGGCACTGAGAGGAAGAGCGAAGTGGCTCTATTTAGAATTCTAACAGGGCATTGTGGATTAAATAGTAATTTATTTCTAATTAACATGCACAAAGATGGATTATACGTAATATGTAAGGTCCAGGAAACAACAGACCACGTCCTTTGGGATTGCAGAGTCTGTACCAATGAAGGGAGGTGTTTATATAGAAAATTCAGAGGCCTTAAAGTAACAAAGTTTTTTCTTGCAACAGCTATCAAAAATACAAGGAAAATGGGGCCCAATTAAAAAAGTTCTTCTGCAATTCTTTAAGAAGGCTAGCAAAGGTGCGAGTATCTAAGTTGTGAAAAAGATACTAAGTACAGTGCCCAGTGATCATAGACTCAGGGAGCAAGTCTGCTACACCACAAAACGGAAGGAGGAGACTGCAGGGAGAAAGGGGAAGAAATCTGCAGTTCCTTTCTTGTTGTTTGAGAATGGAGAAAAGGCCTAGAAAAAGGCAGATGTACAGTGAGGGCAGGGAGGAGCTGTGGGAAAGAGCCAAGGTAGAAAGAAAACCCAGCAGGCAGCAAGGAGTTTGAGGGAGTGGACCTTAGCTGCTTGCCACAGGGTCACTGGACTGGAACCAAGAGGAGAGGGAGGGCCTGGGTTCTGCTTCCTGTCCACTGGAAAGGTGGCATGGAAGACCCTGACACAAGAGGGAGATGCATAGACCATGAAGCTGGGCAGCCAGGCCAAACCTAAGTGGTGCTGCAACTGCATGCCAGGTCACTCACATTTGGCAGGGGTGGATGTAAGCAGGGCCGGCTCTAACATTTTTGCTGCCCCAAGCAAAAAAAAAGAGTGCCGCCCCGTCGAAACACCCCCGCCCCGAGCACCGCGCCGCCCCCCCCCCCCCCCGCCCCCCCCCCCCCCAACCCCCCCCCCCCAGTGCCGTGCCACGCCATGCCGCCGAAACAAAAATAACCCACCCCCCCGAGCGCCGCCCGCCCGAAACAAAAACAACAAAAAAACCAAGCGCCCCCTGCCACCCCAAGATTGGCCTCCCCTTACAAGGTGCCGACCCAAGCACGTGCTTGGTCGGCTGGTGCCTGGAGCCGGCCCTGGATGTAAGCACTTTTGGGCCAGGAGGATCAGGCTGATGGTGGCGGGGGGTGTGCCTAAGAGGGTCAGGTGTGGGGGAAATCTATGTCCCCCCCAACTTTAAATGGTGCTTTGAAGACCATGGGAAGGACTATTGAGTTTGGGACCAGGCCTCCAGGAAGAAAGCCCTGGGAGGTGCCACTCCACACAAGAGCAGGAGGACAACCCTGCAGAGCACAGGAAAGGGCAAAGAGTCTGTAGAAATGTGAACCTGAGTAGGGGTGAAGAGTTATGTTTATTTGGTTTTAGTTTAGAGACTTTACTTTGATCTGGCCAGAGAGCTGAGTCGTGAGAACAGGCACACCACCATGGGACCAGAGTTGTTACCTCAAGAACAGACTCAGGGGATCCCAGAGTAGCCCTCCTATTGCTTACTTCCAGGTTCCCCAAATACTGCAAGGTGAGAGGAGGGGGCCCGCCCTAGCAAAATTGCCAGGGATTAACCAAGATTTCCCAAACCCTTCAGGAAATGCCCCCAGCAGAGACTAGAGCTGTTCACCCCTGGGAGGACATGGATACAGCCCTCTGCTCGAAGGATTGACACCCAGGCAGTATTTTTCCAAAACAAAGTGTTTTCTTTATTTAGCATAACCAACCTTTCCTGATACAATTAATCTAAACCTAAATTAAAACATAAACATAAATCCCTTAGCACAGGTATACAAGTTAAAGTATCTAAGACCATAATGTCATACAGTTGGAATGGCGTAAGTGATTATATTCTGCATATGGTGATCAGTCATATGCAGGACACTGACAGCAATCTTAATAAACCCTAAACTTTATACATAGTAACATAAATATACACAGCACAGATAATCATTTTTATTATCCCAAACATACATATTTATGAACTCTATTTCTATTCTATATCCTATACTATGGCTGGCATGCTTACTCTCTGTAGGCTTTTCTCCCTCTGTTCTGTCACGGTCCTTTTGCTCTGTCCCAGCAACATCACTGCTGCTACTGTCACCTTGCAGTTGTCTGCTGCTGCTTCTGATTCCTTTGTTCTTTTAGGTTTCTTCTGATCTTTTGCTGGTTCTCCTTCTTCTCCTACTCCTAACTTGACTAACTTCTGCCTGACGCCTCTCTGCCTTAAATACAGTTTTTGGACTTATATGATTGGTTTATTTTTCAATCCTAGCATTAGCATACCTATCCACCAATCACCTTCAGACCCTCTCTGATTGGTTCATACTTATTGGCCAATGATAACGGCTAAATCTGTCAACCAAAGCTGTTACACAACAAGTCTTAATATTATGGGATGCTGACTATTATGGGATGGTGACCCTACCTAGTTTTGGACTGAGCATGCCTGACTGACCTCTCCCTACAGTTTTGGAGTGACCTTTACCTGACCTCAATCCACACCCTGCCCAGCAACACACCAGCCATTGGCTAACCTGCTTAAACTGCCAATTCACTGTCCTTGGCTATGTGCCAACATTGTATGCACACTTAAAATTACAAGAATTAAATTTAATTAAAATTACATTAATTAAAATTTAATGTAATTTAATTAAAATTACCAAATTTACCATCACCTTATTTCTTTAATATGTAATTAATTGTTAAGTTATGCATCTTAATGTTAAGGGCTACTGTTGCCACCCCATTTCTTACCAGTTTAATTAATTTTATTTTGGTTTTCCCCCTCTTTTCAGCTAATGGTGGCAGAGCAATGTTTTCCAGTGCTATGCTTAAGAAAGAAAATAGAGCAGCGCAAAATCCTTCACATCCGAGTGACTGTTGACAGGCGGCGCTAGGGGAAGAAAGAACAATTATGTCACCCCCAGCCATGAGAGGCATACCATCCATGAGTCAACTCTTCCACCAACACCCCCTGTTATTTTCCAAACCAATTTTTAATAAGCCTCTCTGACTTTTTCAGGTCAGCCTTCCATGCGCCAGCTTTTTCTTCTCTTTAATGGACCGCTCTCAAAACTGGAAAGCCAATTTCTCCCCTTCATCATTCCCCATTCTGGCTCATTAATAACAGAACAGTAAGATTCAATCCCACAATGGATTTGCAAAACACAATACTAATATCATTACCTTCCATGAACATAACTCAGTGTAGGCCTAGGTAATTAAAACTCCCATTATTACCTTACTAATTATGTGCCTTTTTCATTTGGGAAATTATTTCCCAATCCCATTACCATGCACAAGTGATCTATGGCATAATAAAATCAGTTTATTCCCTGAGACATCTCCAACCTCATATCACTAAGATCCCCACCATTCCCAGTTCTCTCTCTCAGATCCCCACTATTGGAGTTCTCAAATCCTCATTAGTAAATGATCTTTAAAATTTTCCCTCTAAAACTTTAAGTAACAATTCTCTCAGTAGCATGAGAGATGTAATCCAAATTTGGGTTACATACATTGTTTTAACATTTGAATTCTATGGAAAAAATAGAGTACATACTTTCCTTTGTTTTGCCTTTTTTTTTTTAACAGAGGCTCCATAAAGCCTCTGCATATAAAGCAGGTCTTCCAAATTATTGCCAGTACATCTTCTATTTCATCTAACAGAGTCCTGTTCAATAGGTATGCACATTTACTTTTCATCCATCTATATATTTGTCTACTAGACCTTTGAACATTTCTCTTTCAAGATCATCCAACTCTCATCTTTGTAACTGGCCTTTAGTGCTCCTAGAATACTGAAAAATCCTGCCCTGCTATTCTCTAGTTGTTACCAACAACACTGGTTTCCCATTAGTCCAAACTGGGTTTGACCCAGCGCCAAATGAAGTCAATAGAAAGATTCCTGTTGACTTCAATAGATTTTGGCTCAAGCCTGCTAAGTCTAACTCAGACCTATACTGTCTATCACTATTCTATCCCCCGTGCTTATAAAAATGAAGGCCTCATTTTTTCAGCACAAAGGATGTATATAAATACAACATCTCAAGCCCTTTCTCCAGGCACATAGTCTATGTTTAACAGCAGTTTCATTCCCAGCTCTCTCATTTTATAAATGGACTCACTAAAGACTTGTTGTGCACCTGTAGTTTTCTACTTAGCATCATGCTCTGGAATTAAATACAGAATGTGACTTTCATAAGAGACCCTCTGGTTTCTTTACAGATTAGTGCCAAATTGAGGATGACATCTTGGGATGCTCTGAGTCCCACTCACAACGCCTGTTGACCTTAGTGGGTGCCAGGTATATTCAGCAGCACCTCTTAAGATCTAGCCCAATATTAAAACTTAATTTTCTTTTACTTAAAAGTTCAACAACATTCATTCTTCTCAACTCAGGCCAAGGTTTTCAGAACTGGGCGCCTGAATTCTTATTATTCTGGTGTCAAACAAGTGGCCTGTTTTTTTGATGTTCTGAACAGCCAGCATTACAACTAAGTTCCATAGGAACTGCTGAAGTTGAGCTTCCATAGTTGTACTTCTGAAGATCTGGCCACTTATTTAGGTGTCTGAATAAGAATTTAGGAGTCCAACTTTAGGCATCTGGGGCTATATTCGCAAAGAAATTTAGGCAAGGTGACGTTCAGCTCCCTCAGTTTCTCCTGTTGAAGATGCACCACTGTGGATAAATAATTAAATATGTCATTGGAGCAGAGGGGACTGGATCCTGAATCTACCACGTGAGTGCTCTAACCAACAGCTTATGTTTGCTTGTTCTCTCTGGCCCAGTGTTGAAGCTGTTGCACTGTGGATAAGTAATGAAAAACTCATTAGGCCAGAGAAAGCAGCATGAATCAACTCTGTATGCTGGTAGTTAGAGCACTCACATAGGAGACCCAGTATCCTATCCTCCTGCTCCAGTTTTGTGATCCAGGGATCTCTTGATGCCAGCTGGCACGGGCTGTTACAGAAATGTGTTACAGAAATCCTCTGGGCCTTGTATTTACTTTCACCAAAAAATGTCATGTAAGGTCTCTAATGAAAGGCTGTGTCATACTTGTCCTCAATCATTGTAAGATGTAGGTACAGGTGATATTTAAGGAGTCGTGTAAATACTAAAAATTATGTTCTGTAGGTCTGAGAATTAAAGACAGGTATTCTGTCTTCCAACAGTGGCCAATGCCAGATGCCCCAGAGGGAATGAACAGAACAGGTAATCATCAAGTGATCCATCCCGTCGCCCATTCCCAGCTTCTGGCAAACAGAGGCTAGGGATACCATCCCTGTCCATCCTGGCTAACAAGATAACTAGCAAGGCAGTCCCCTAAATTTAATCTCTAGAAATTGTGTTACGTTTTTGTTTGATTGGTAACCATTTGTTTCCATCTCACATCGATTTTTATTTTGAATCTTTATTCTTTCTTAAATAAATTTCCTTTGGCTTTATAATTGAACTCAAGTGTTGTGTGTAATACAGGAGCGGTGGGCTAAGGTAAAACTGGTAAACAGTGGTACACTGTTCCTTTGGAACAGAGGATATGAAGTTTGTTGGTACCCAGTGATCGGGGACTTGATACCACAGGGGGACACTTCGAAGGGACTTGGGGGCTGGGGTGCATCTGTTGTCAACCTGCTAGGCAAAGAGAGGGATGGTTTAGCCCAGAGCAAAGTGCTTGAGTGGCTGACAGGCTGATGTGGTAGGGAGCTAACATCCCGATAGTACAGGCAAGACTCCCTCAGGCTGCAGGCAGGTGATAACAAAAAGACTCTCTGCCCTGCATGCCCCAAGAAGCATTACAAGTGCCTTTTAAAAATTATTTATCGACAATGAAACAGCTTCAACGGGAGAGACTGAGGGAGCCCCACATCAGAATACCCTACAGTCCAGTGGTTAGAGCACTCACCTGCAAGGTTGCAGATCCTTGTGCAAACCTCTTCTTCCTCTCAGGTGGCGGGGGGACTTGAACTGGGGGTCTCCCACAACTCAGGTGAGCACTATAGGCACTGGTCTAAAAGTTGAGGGAGATCTTTCTTCCCCACCACTGTTTTGTGGAAGCTTATCTACAGGGGCCCCACTCTGGTAGGCAAGGTATGAACACTTAGTGGATTGGGCCCTACAGGAGAGTTAGGTGGAGGAACATCTATCTTTTCTTGGTATGTGAAGTGATCTGGTGCTTAGGCATCAGGACGCCTGGTGTGGGGCAGCAGTGCACATGCCCAGAGGCAGAAACAGGCGCCTAGGGAACTTTTACTGCAAAAATGTAGGTACCAAATGATTTTAGGCATCTAGAAGGTTGGGGGGATGCTAAGTGGGGGTTTTGTGAATCCCAGTGGGGCCTAGTTCTGGGACGTAGGTGCTTAAGGTGGCAGTTAGCTGCCTAAGTCCTGTGGTGAATCCAGTCCCTAGCTTTGAAAGTGTTGGCTTCAAACTTGTGCTGCTCCAAGGCTTCCATTTCAATGATTTAATAAAATCCCTGCCACATTGTTTAGAACAAAATTGTTCCTAACGTTGATATATCATGCAGTAAAAACCAGTGCAAGGCTCTGTGATGTTTATATGCATGTTTGTTTGAAATAGACAGGTATATAAATTCCCTTCTGAGTCCATGGTGTGTGTTCATACCAAAGGCAGTTCCTTTCATATTTCATGTACTATTCTCCTTTGCACTCGATCTATTTAATTCATTATGCGCTTGATAAACTGCATTCAATATGTAGCTAGCATTTTAGTATTGCTTTTGGTATTTCAAATAGTGATGGGCAAACCTCAAATGAATCATGGGCTTCTACAGTCTAGCATAATTCACTACTAGGTAATTTTTCCTGCTATTTAGAAATTGCACTGCACCTAGCACCGTGGATTCCTGATCTATGACTAGGGTTCCTAAATGCTACAGTAATACAAATAAATAGTTAAGTGAGCAGTGCCATAACCATGTAAATTCCTTATAGTTAACACACAGACAGCACAATGCTTCAGCCTTTCCAGTGGGTGACCCATTTAAATCTCAACCTCACTATTTAGATAGAGCTCCCCATCTATGGTTTGGTGGAACTAACTAATAAACCAATTAAAAGCCTGATTAAACTAAAATGCTTTGCATCATGCCCTGAAGATCACCAACTTTATTCACCAGTAATTGCTTTTTAAATGAGTGTCTGCATTTTAATATTCATACGATTTGTTGATTAAACTATTTACACCCTTTCAGTATTCTGCATACTAAGTAATATCCCCCCTTCTGTGACTTTTCTTTTGGTCATTATTTTAACAGCCTGTCACAAGGCAGAGTTATCTCAGCCTGGATTCTTCGTTGCAAACAGTCCTCACGCACTCCCAGGGCAAGTTCAACACCATTTACAGGGTGCTATAAAGTTGCTTGGTCCCCACAGTGTTAGACATCAGGTAAGAGTTGGGAGAGATCTCAACTCCCTGGGGGCAGGTCTACACTACCGCTGCCAGTTGATCTAAGCTACGCAATCTGAGTTACGCTAGCAGCGTAACTCAAATCAACGTACCTTAGATCTACTTATCGCGGGGTCCACACTATGCTATGTCAATGGGAGATGCTCTCCGATGACATTGGTTCCTCCTCTCGTTGAGGTGGAGTACAGAAATCGATGGGAGAGCGCTCTCCCATCAATTGAGCATGTCTTCACTAGACCCGCTAAATCGATGCTGCTGCATCAATTGCAGCAGTGCTGATTTAGCTCTGTAGTAAAGACAAGCCCTGAGATCCTGGGCTTCTCTGTCCTGTCCTTCCAGCCTTCCCCACTTCTTCCTGTCTCTTTTAATTACTCTCAGCTAACAAGCTGAATCACCTTGTTAACAGATTAAGCACCAGCTGATTAATCAATTATTTTATGGAGCGTTGTTGTAGCCCTGTTGGTCCCAGGATATTATAGAGACAAGGTGGGTGAAGTAATATCTTCTGGACCAACTTCTGCTGGTGAGAAGGACAAGCTTTGGAGCTGGAGCTTTTCTTTAAGTCTAGGAAAAGTACTTAGAGTGACACAGCTAAATACAAGGTGGAACCGGTTGTTTAGCATAAGTATTTAATACATATTTCAAGGGACCATTCAAGGTGAAGTGGCCAGTTAACACATCTCCAGTCACAGAGAGGAAAGGGGGTGGAGGGCTGCATTTGGAGGGATTAAGTGGGTTACAGATTGTTGTGCATTGATGTATCTCAAGTATATCATTGGTTTCATGGTGCATTTGTCCAGAAATTCTTTTTCAAGGAGGCCCATGAAGAGGTTGGCATATGTGGGAGCCATCTTAGTACCCATGGTAAGCACAAAGTGTTTCTTGTTGCATGTAAAATTGTTATGGGTGAGGATGAAGTGAATGAGTTTGGTGATGTGTTTGGGGTGGATATCTTAGGGTTGTCCATTATCTGGTAAATATTTGAAACAGGCAGCTATGCTGTCATTATGAGGGATATTGGTGTATAGGAAGGTGACATCCATGGTGGCAAGGATGATGTTCTGAGGGAGATTGTTAATGTTGCAGAGTTTCTGGAGGAAGTTGTTTGTGTCCTGGAGGAACCTGGCCCTTTGTGTAGTGAGTGATTTGAGGATGGTTTCTATGAGTTCCCATAAGAGTGAAGCATTTGTGTGATCAGTACAAAACTAATGCTAAGGACCTCTTTTCTCCTTAAATATGCCATCAGGCCAGGTACGAAATGCACATGCCTGGCCCAGCTGATGGTCAGAGATTGCCAAATGCCCATATCCAATGATTTCTGGTTCCTTTTAAAGGCATATTTCAAAAACAGATTTGTAAAAACGCCATATATCTATTGCTTAAGCCTTTGGGCACATTATCATTAAAAACATAATTATTCAAAATGTAACAGCCTCAGTTTTAAATTTAATTTAACAGCTTTATTAGCCAGAATAATAGTCTCCTAGGAGAACTTGTGAAAGCCCATTGTTTGGCACATTTAAAACTAGACTGTATGAACCACTAACAAATGTGCAATAATGGAGAATAATCCTGCATTGGCAATGAGAAGGAACAGTTGACCAAAAAGGACTTTTCCATCTCTATCTTCTGTGACTCGATAGCAGCATCCTGCCAATAGTTGGCTACATCAAAAAAACAATCCCCAAATTTCTAAGCATCACTGGACCACTGAGTTACAGGCAAAATGGTAGGTTACCTGAGCAATCTATTAAAGACAACTCCCTAAAGACAAAGCTAATGGTGTCTGAATCTTTAAGAAGGGTAAATGGGATGACCCGATTAATTATAGGCCTGTCAGTCTTACATTGATCCCAAGCAAGATAATGCAGCAGCTGATATGGAACTCAATTAATAAAGAATTAAAGGAAGGTAATGTAATTAATGGAAAGCAACATGAGCTTATGGAAAATAGAGGTTGTCAGACTCACTTTATATCTTTTTTTACGAGACCATTAGTAAGGCTCAGATTGTATCGTGGTTATTTTTAGTAAAAGTAACGGACGGGTCGCGGGCAATAAACAAAAATTCACGGATGCCGTGACCTGTCTGTGACTTTTGCTGCTGTGGCTACATGGTTTCCCCCACCATTGTGGTGGCTCAGAGATGTGGGGTTTCCCCTCCGCCCGCAGCGGCTAGGAGCTGCTGGGGGGTCCCCCTCTGCCCATGGCAGCTAGGTGCTGGTATTGGAGCATAAGCTTTCGTGGGTGAATACCCACTTCGTCAGATGCATCATCTCTGGAATTGGCACTCTCACTGAAGGACTATCCAGATATGTGAACTCTCTACTCAGACCCTACGCCACCAGCACTCCCAGCTATCTCCGTGACACCACTGATTTCCTGAGAAAACTACAATGCATTGGTGATCTTTCAGAAAACACCATTCTAGCCACCATGGATGTAGAGGCTCTCTACACAAACATCCCACACACAGATGGAATACAAGCTGTCAGGAACAGTATCCTTGATGATGACACAGCACAACTGGTTGCTGAGCTCTGTGACTTTATCCTCACGCACAATTATTTCAAATTTGGTGACGATATATACCTCTAGACCAGTGGCACCGCTATAGGCACCCGCATGGCCCCACAATATGCCAACATTTTTATGGCTGACCTGGAACAATGCTTCCTCATCTCTCGTCCACTCACGCCCCTTCTCTACCTACGCTACATTGATGACATCTTCATCATCTGGACCCATGGGAAGGAGACTCTGGAAGAATTCCACCATCATTTCAACAGCTTCCACCCCACCATCAACCTCAGCCTGGATCAATCTACACGGGAGGTCCACTTCCTAGACACCACAGTACAAATAAGCGATGGCCGCATTAACACCACCCTATACCAAAAACCCACCGACCGCTATGCCTACCTTCATGCCTCCAGCTTCCACCCCGGACACACCACACAATCCATCATCTGCAGCCAAGCGCTGAGGTACAACTGCATTTGCTCCAACCCCTCAGACAGAGACCAACACCTACAAGGTCTTCACCAAGCATTCTCAAAACTACGATACCCGCACGAAGAAATAAGGAAACAAATCAACAGAGCCAGACGTGTACCCAGAAGCCTCCTGCTGCAAGACAAGCCCAAGAAAGAAACCAACAGAACTCCACGGGCCGTCACCTACGGTCCTCAGCTTAAACCTCTCCAATGCATCATCAGTGATCTACAACCCATCCTGGACAATGATCCCTCGCTTCCACAGACCTTGGGAGGCAGGCCAGTCCTCGCCCACAGACAACCCACCAACCTTAAGCATATTCTCACCAGCAACCACACACCGCTCCATAGTAACTCTAACTCAGGAACCAATCCATGCAACAAACCTCAATGCCAACTCTGCCCACATATCTACACCAGCAACACCATCACAGGACCTAAACAGATCAGCTACAACATCACCAGTTCATTCACCTGCACGTCCACCAATGTTATATACGCCATCATGTGCCAGCAATGCCTGTCTGCTATGTACATCGGCCAAACTGGACAGTCACTACATAAAAGGATAAATGGACACAAGTCAGATATTAGGAATGGCAATATACAAAAATCCGTAGGAGAACACTTCAACCTCCCTGGACACACAATAGCAGATTTAAAGGTAGCCATCCTACAGCAAAAAAACTTCAGGACCAGACGTCAAAGAGAAACTGCTGAGCTTCAGTTCATTTGCAAATTTGACATCATCAGCTCAGGATTAAACAAAGACTGTGAATGACTAGCCAACTACAAAAGCAATTTCTCCTCCCTTGGTGTTCACACCTCAACTGCTAGAAGAGGGACTCATCCTCCCTGATTGAACTAACCTCATTATCTCTAGACTGATTCTTGCCTGCATATTTATAACTGCCTCTGGAAATTTCCATTACATGCGTCTGATGAAGTGGGTATTCACCCACGAAAGCTTTATGCTCCAATACCTCGGTTAGTCTATAAGGTGCCACAGGACTCTTTGTTGCTTTTTACAGATCGCGACTAACATGGCTACCCCTCTGATACTTACAGTGACAGACTCAAAGAGCTCAATCTATTTAGCTTAACAAAGAGAAAGTCAAGGGGTGACTTGATTACAGTTTATAAATACCTACATGGGGAACAAATATTTAATAATGGGCTCTTCAATCTAACAGAGAAAGGTATAACTTGATCCAATGGCTGGAAGCTGAAGTTAGACAAACTCATACTAGAAATAAGGCATAAATTGTTGACAATGAGGGTAATTAATCACTGGAACAATTTACTAAGGGTCATGATGGATTCTCTAGCACTGACAATCTTTAAATCACGGTCAGATGTTTTTCTAAAATATATGTTCTAGAAATTATTTTGGGGAAGTTCTGTGGTCTGTGTTATACAGGGAGGTCAGACTAAACGATCAAAATGGTCCCTTCTGGCATTGGAATCTAGGACTCTTCATGCACAAACTTAATTCTGTCATCTTCCAACTTTTGAGTGCTTGACTTTGCAATCTAACCATTCGTTTAATGTAGATTTTTTTTACTGTAATTTCCTGTTTATTTTTAAACTATCTGAAAAAAACACAACAGAATTTCAGTCACTGTGGAATCATATTGATTCCAAACTTGAGTTATCAGCAGGGTTCAGACCTTTAGATGGGTAGCTCAGAACTTTACCACTTGAGCTACTAGTGGCAATATAGGCTGCTATCCTCTACATAGACCAACCACTGGATGGGGGGAATGAGACACAAACTTTGCTAGTGGGTTTCACAGCTATTTGCTGGCAGCACACAAATGTATGGAGTTGGAACTTCTGGATTCAATTCCTGGCTCTAAAAGGGAGTGTTCTCTAGTGGTTATAAATCCTTCTGCACTGTGCCCCCAGCCTGTCTCTGTCTCCCTCTGCCCTGTCTAACCTCCCCCAGGCTCCTGCCTCCCTCCTCCTCCACTCCTATCAAATTTCCCACATGGAGAGAACCAATACAAAATAGATAGACTAGAAATTACAGGCTAGACTGGGACTTGGACTACACACTCACACAGTGGAGTAAGGAGAAATCAGAACCCACTTTACATTCCTGTGTGGGCTAGCTGGCTCTTGAGTCTGGGCACATCAGAGTAAGTGTGGCTACACTCCTCTTACCCATTTCCTGAAGCAGGTGGGCAGGGAGTGAGCAGAGAGGGACGAGGAATAGATGAAGACTTGGCTCTGTCCTGCAGAGGAGGTAATAATTCACTGTTGAAATAGACCAGCAGGAGATTGTTTCTCTCCTGGAGCCAGGGGGAAATTAGGGAAGTTAGGGTTACCATTCGTCTGGATTCCCCCGGACATGTCCGGATTTTTGAGCTAAAAATAGCGTCCGGGGGGAATTTGTAAATGTCCGGACTTCCCCCCCCCCATGCAGAGCGCGCACGGCTAACAGGGCAGCCGGACGGATGGTGCCACTTACATGAGGCTCCGACAGCCAGAGAGAGCCCCTCCTCCTCTCCCCTGCAGCTGAGATCACTCCCTCCCTCCCTGCATTCGCAGATCGCCTCCGGCAGTCTGGAGCTCCTCCCCCGCTCCTCCTCCCCTGCCAGCCAGCCTGCCGGGACGAGCGGCTCAGGCCGTTCCTGAGCAAGTTCACAGAGACATTAGGCGAAGGCCAACAACAAGGGGG
>NW_020664409.1:100498812-100516928 GCF_002925995.2 Terrapene triunguis | reverse complement strand
CGCCGCTTCCAGCAGCTCCCATTGGCCTGGAGCAGCGAACCAAGGCCACTGGGAGTCGCGATCGGCCGAACCTGCGGCCGGGGCAGGTAAACAAACCGGCCCGGCCCGCCAGGGGCTTTCCCTGCACAAGCGGTGGAACAAGTTTGGGAACCACTGCCATAAAGCAATATGTCACAGAATTAAGGAAACTCAGTAAAAGCTGTGACTTTGGTCTGCTCCATGTGTGTTTGCAGGGTCACAGTTGCTTGCTTTAATGTCAAAAATAAATTCTTACATCTGTCCATCCTGCAGAGCTAACACAGCGTGGGAGAAGGAGTTGGATTCTGTGCTGGCTTGTGCATCATCAGCAGGAGATTACACGGGTGTAACTTCTGAATTACAGGTCACTTTTGCCATAACACCAGCACACTGCCTGAGTAAAAGGTTTCTGAACTGAGAAAGGGTGTGGAAATCAGTAGGGTGGAAAGAGTCACCCCCAAGGCCATAGAGTGGGTGTAGAACTTCTCCACGGCTGCCTCTTCAGCTTCAGGTGCCACAGACACTCATGCTCCCTGTGTGGGGGGTCCATGTAGTAGGTCAATCAACCCTGCCTCCTGTCCTAGTCCTCTTCCATCCTGCCCACAATACCTACCAATTGCTCACCTGTAAGGAGCCCCCACAGAACTGTCTTGTGTGGGTGTGCAGGCGGTGAATTGCTTCTTGAGATCAAAGGCACTGCTCACTGGGCTAGGTCTTTAGCTTGTATAAATTCAGTGTAGCTTCATTGACTTCAGTGGACCCAGACCAGTTTCCACCAACTGAGGATCTGGACAAGTTTGAATAAGAGTTGCAGAATCAGGCCCTAAGCAACTGAGAAAACAAAAAGAAGAAATAAATTCCAGACAATTTAAGATTCCAAGAAAAGTTCCAGAAAATGTTTCCCTGAAATTAAATGTTTTTCCTCTGTGCAAATATACACCTTCAACTGCAAGATTTTAACTGTAGGATGCTGTCCAAAAATATATCCTTGAAATATAATGGTGACGGTGGAAATATTACAGCTTGGTGCTTTAAAAATAGCATCTCTTTCATTCAGTTATTCTTGGGCACCTGAATGGAAGTGGGGAAAACGGATTTTCTGAAGTACAAACAATACAGCTGGAGAGGGAATTTTAATGGGAAGTTCTGACTTTTCAGCTGACAGCTCCAAAAACATAGTTAGGCAAGGATTAAAAAATTCATTAAAGTATTTGTCCATCAATCAGATTAATATTTTAAACACAGTCCACATTTTCACAGCAACTGGTGATCAAAAGCAAGATTATTGTGGGCAGCAGCTGCCCATAGAGTTAACATGGGTTGGGGAGGGGATGCTGGGTTTTTTCCTACCCTCAAACTCTCTAGTACTCCAGGAATAATTTTGAATGCATCTGCTTTGCACAGGCAAATGACCTCAGGGTATTACTATTTGGGTGATACATCTCTGCTCTCTCTCCACACCCTAGATGCTTGGCGGTAAGGGAATGTAGTCCCGACTATGTACAGTCACAGTGTGATAATGTACAGTATGACAGTGTTTTGTCTGAGGTTCTGGTTTCATTGCAAAATGGCTTATGTGAAACTCCAACTCTTGCTCTTTCAGTTTTGTGACCAGAAAATAACATGAAAGTCAAATGGGGTAAAGAAGCGGCACAATGAATCACAGCCAGTGAATGAATTTGGCTTGGAAAAGAAACCTCCAGCTGTGATCCACATGAGAAATGCTGCAGGACAAAGACTCAAAACAAAAAGGAGAGAAGGAAAAGCGATAACAGCACTGGAAGATTAGGATGATACTGAATTGTTTTTCAGATCGATGTTTTCTCTGACCTTAGTTTCATGATTCAGCATGTCTAATATCAATAACGTACAAGTGAGATGGGGGGTTGGGGGTAGACGTGAGTCTGAAATGAGGGACAGCCAGGAGAGCTGAAAAAAAATGGTGGTGTCATTCCAGATCCTAGCAGACAATTCGTCAGTTCTCCAACCCACTGTGCAATCTGGCACAGTAAAATGTGACTGACAGTTTCTAATCCATCAGTCTCCAAGGCAAGGACTGGAACAGCAGGAGCATTGCAAATCAGCATTTACATGGATTGGCAGAGATGTGTAGGGAAAGCTCATCCAACACTATGAATGGCTCTAGCTGATGCTGTGTCAGTCCCTTATCCTTGTGATGTAAATAACAAAGTCATGAGCAATAGGAAGAAAGAATTCAGGAAGAATGAACCTTGCCAGACAAAGCTTATTGTGTTTTTTCTTTTAAATCAAAAACAGAATTACAAAATGAGCAGACAAAGGAAAACTGGACTTAGTTCCAAATTAGTTTGGCTATGAACTCAGGTGAATAGATTCACTAAGAATCATAAACAAAGTGTAATGATAAAAAGCAACACAGGGTGTGTCTACACTGCCATTAAACACTAGCAGCTGGCCCGTGTCAGCTGACTTGGGCATCCAGGGCTTGGGTTGCGGGGCTCGAAAATTGTGGTGTAGACATTTGGTCTTGAGCTGGAGCCTGCACTCTGGTGTTACCTGGGGTTTTCAAAACCCCCAGCAGGGGCAACTTAACTATTTCACTCTAGGCAGCATCAGGAATAAATCAATGGGAACACAGCAATGCTGTCTGATCAAGGATTAAATGCAAGTGAGCGTGCTTTTGTCTAACACTGCAGTTAGATTTAAGCACACACAGGCATAAGCAATAGGTTTCGAACATCCCAGATATTTACCTATATCCTGATATGGTAGTAAGTAATCAACGATGGGTCAGCACTGGCCAAATGCCTCTCTGCCAGGGAGTAAAGACATCAGGAAAAAACGTCTCTCCCAGGATAGCTCCAGAGGACAGCTCCCAAGTACTCTCTATTATCTAAACTTTTTATAACTAACTTCTACAAAACACATAGTCATAATGACCCCTACTGGATCATCACTTTTCCTAACTTTCAATAAACTTTGAATATCAGAGGCGTCTAGACTCAAGGCCGTCCATCCCCATATCTTCCTTCATTCTCAGTTATTTACTTTTCTTCTCCCCTCCTCTCAGTCTGATTAGCAAAACTGCCAGTAGTTTTAACCTTGCTTCTGAAAGCCTGTCTCCAGTTTAACCCTTAACTATGTGGTGTGCTATTTTATTAATTCATAGTGGCTGAGTGCACATAATATGGTTGCAATTAGCTTGATCACATTCTGGGGTATACACACTCCTCAAATCCAGGGCAACACTGGGACTCCGTATGAGGGAGGGTCCCAGAGTTCGGGCGCCAGCCTGAGCCCGAATGTCTACACTGCAGTTTTACAGCTGAGTCTGTCAGCTGACACAGGCCAGCCATGGGGTTTACTTGCAGTGTAGACATACCCTCAGTGGCTTAGGGAGAGGTGAAAGAGTGGGATACAGCAGCAGCTGTTGATCCCTCCAAGTTTACTCCTTAGAAATTGAACTGATTTCTAATGTGCACCGTTACTGTGTATACACACACTTAGAAGAACTGCCTTTTAACTCCTGAGCTTTCAGAACAAAGACAGAAGAGGACAAACAGTGAAAAACTGCCAGAAAACTGGCAAGCTACAAAATATCATTTTATTCAGCTCTTCCACAATAGCCTGTTAGTGGTTACATGATACACATGTGACATTTGTGCTGGCGGAACATGATAAAGATTAACAAGCTGCTATGATAAGGACCAAATCCACAGTTAAAATCCTAAAGCGAAGCTATCGAATGACAGTGATGTTTAGTCCAGTGGGGCCTAAGAAACTTCAGCGTCTCTGCCAATTATGACAAGAGGAGGATGGGAGAGTCTTTGGCAGCAGTTGTACAGCTTGCTTAGAATAAACATATTCATGTGCCAGGGTAACTTAGTCCAAGGCAAGAGATGGAGAGGTTTTAAGCTCTCTCAGCACCTAACCGCTATGGTGATATGATGGGAGCTTTAGAAGTGTAGGTAGATTAGAGAGAGAGATGGCACTCTTCTCCTTCCTGTATTCCTGTCTGTGAGGACATTGCTGATAGGACTCTCTGTGAAGGACATAAATCCACACCCTGTAGAGGTCAAAGCATAGGGGTTTATTACACACAGCGCTGGCGGAGTGTCACCTGGCTTATTAGGCTCAGAGACACTGTCAATCAATTGATTACAATGAAATATATAGATTTTCCATGGGCGGGGGAAAGTGACGGGGTAGGCAGTTCCACACCCCGGGATAGGTTTTGCAGCAAGACAAGATAGCACAATAGCCAATGGTTAAAAGGTTACACAATGTCTCCGCCCATGGTCTCAAGTTAGCAAATTAACATTTGATTAATACTTTGATAAAATGTTATTAGTATAAAATATATATGTTGAATTCCGATTTGGGGTCCATAGGAATGGAGTAACTCCTTTGATTGTCCGACAGGTACATGTCTAGGGGATAAAGCAAAGAAACAGTGAAAGCATATGAAAATAGAGATTGTCTCCTTTATGTCTTAAGGCAGGGCATTGGTCCCTTGGAAGGGAGGTGGAAGGATGCCATATCATTATAGTGACATGTGCCAATATTTCATAAACTCAAGGTTGGATCTGTGGGAAGACTGTTTTCCCTTCAGGAGAAACACAATAGGAACAGGGATCCTTTGTTTAATTTGAAACATTGGATGAAACATAATTATTCAGTTATTGCTTCAACATCTGGCATTTCTACTGACCAAGCAGATCTTAGCAAAGGCAATGTTATTTTGTTTACCCCAGCTTTCTCTTAGCTGATCACTATTAGCTAGGCCTCTGGTCTCCAGACCAAACTCTGGACTTTGGGTCTGAGAAAGAGCTGGCACAATCCATATACCAGGTTGTTATATAACATGCACATGGATTTTAACCCTTCACTCCGCTAACACAGCAGTTCCAGATTCAGTCTGTGCAGGGGACCCCTCCAGGAGTGTCATTACACAGGGTGCCCCTAGAAGTGGGGAGATGAATAGAAATGTTTGGCTAGAGCTGGACTTGTGGGCTGTTTCCCATAGTTCTGCAGGGTCAGATTGAATCTTTTATTGAATTTTCAAAAAGAAAGCATCTCTGGCTACCTGATGTGATGTTAGGCCTGTGCACCCCTCCTTTTCTCTGAAAGCTATTGTGCTCAAGCTCTACACAGAGACACAACCCCCACTTTCCTACCCCTTCTTCCACCTTCTCCCCGGCCAGCTGCCCGTCCTCCCAAAGCACAGGGTCTTGGCATGCTCATGCCCTGAACTTGGAGGTTCACCTATAGAAAAATAGAGGGGGTGGGAGGGTGTCTTCCAATAGAAAGGAAAAGATGTAGGAGTGGCAAAATGAATATTCAATCCCACAGTAGTCTCGGGTGATTTTTAAAGGGACATGCAAAACAAAATTTAAAACAAAAAACAAAAACAGGAGCATATTCAAAATAAACTCTGCAGACTTTCTATGGATGTGTGTGCACCCTGCTGCCTGCATTTACCCGTGGCCACTCCAGAATGGTAGAATAAAAATCAGTGCTGTTTTCTGGATCTTAACTCATCCGGGGTCTTACATTTCACACGTCAACCCCAGTTTACTGCTGCATTCTTTGGATACCATTAAAGGCCTTAACCCTGAAAATGGAGGTAGGGACCACCCTCAACTCTCTTGGGCTTCACAGGAACAGGCCCTAAAATTGCTGAGCTAAGCACTCCTGATTCCTGCTTTTCAGATTTGTATATTGCAGTCACGTTTAGAACTAACTCCAAGAATTTCGTTGTTAATAATATAGGCAAGGCAAGAGTTTGATCTGTCATACGTACAGCCCGCAATTTTACAATCGGAATTTGCATTTATGTAACATTTTCCATATCTCACACCTCAAAAGCAAGTAGCCATTATTATTTTTAAGGTGGGTGAGTATTAGCCCAGTTTTCAGAGGGGGGAATCGCAAAGATAAGCAGCTTGCCAACATCGCAGAGTGAGTCCGTGGCACAGTTTCGAATTGCACTCTGTGCTCCTGAGTCGTAGCACTGGCCAGAAAATGTCCCCCCGACACCCATCCATGGAAAATTTCAGTGGAAAAAAAATAAACAAAACTATTTCCCTTGAAGGAAAATATTTTCTGTCAACCCCCCCCCCCCCACAAAAAAAGCCTCCCCCCCACAAAAAAGCCCCCCTCCCACAAAAAGTTGAAGTTTTCCATGGAAAGCAAACACTTTGGGACGGATTCACCAATGGGACTTAAGATGAGTGTTACCAGCAAGTGAGAAACTGACTATAGCCTAGTCGTTAGGGCACTCATGGGAGAGGTAGAAGACCTGAGTTCAGGTCCTTGCTCCACAGCAGGCAGTGGGGGGATTTGAACCTGAGTCCCACACAAGAGGGGTGTATGCTAGAAAGGCAGGACTGGCATAACAACCACCATATCCTTTGTTTTGTGTGGGATCCAATATGATAGACATGCTCAGAGCTACCACATTGGGCCCTGCAGGTGAGATAGGTGGGGAAATGAATCCTGTTGAGGCTTAGGTGTGAATTAGATGCTGAGCTGTTTGGTGTCAGGACTGAGGCAGCTGTGAGCACGCCCACTGGCAAAAATGTAGATGATTAGGGGACTTTACCAGGGGAAATGTTGGCACCTAGCGAGTTTAGGTTTCAGAGGGGTAGCCGTGTTAGTCTGTATCAGCAAAAACAATGAGGAGTCCTTGTGGCACCTTAGAGACTAACGAATTTATTTAGTTTAGTTTACGTGGCTATAGGATTAGGCGGTAGCCGAGCAGGGCTTTCAGGATCTAAGTTTTGGACTAAGTCCCCCCAGAGAGCCCCATCCTTTTGCTGAAAACCCAATTTGCTGTCAAAAAAACAATTTCAAGGGAAAAATTTGTGACCAGCCCTATTCTTAGCCGCTTGCTGTAGCTGGTAGAACACAAAAACCTCAAATTGCGACATTCATGTCCTTCCAACTTATTATGTTAATAACCCACCAACACTAGACAGCAACTGACCAATTTTCTCAGGAGCTTTAATCAATAAATGTCAAGTGCTAGGATGTATTAACCGCCCATGTATGAAAACGTGCCATTCTGGAGTAGGCTTGAAAGCTTTGCTTGGAATAGGAGACGACATGGCACCTGGATACGTTCCAGAACCTAAGTACTCAGTGTTTAATCATTTTTTTCAGAACATCTCAGAAGCCTGAAGTGCACCATCGCTCCCCTGATGACATGATTTATGTTGGACTCAAACAACTGACAGTGCAGAACCCCATAGTAACCTCTACAACACAGAAGAAAATACTGTAATCAACAGAAAACTTGTGTCCTTGCTAATGGAATAAAAGGCCGAGTTAAGATAAATACTTGGACATAGTGGGTAGGAGCTAGCTAAGTCCTATTAGACTTCAGTAGAAATAGTGACAGATAGGAACAAACATATACACTTCCGTCAAAGTTTATTAAACACGGTCCCCAGGCTTTGATGTTCTCTTTGGGATGTAATGGAGCACTAGTCTCCGAGTTCTAATTAGCCAGTAACAATCAGGGATGGGAGACGTTACTAAGCATTTGTCTCAGGCCAATAACCCCAACCAGACAATTAACTCTCCAAGATGTGCACTGGACACAACCTTATTATGAATAGTAACCCACTTTTCTTTTATTAAGCAAAATTAAAGTTGCTTAAATTTTTCCTTCTCTTCATGTGACAATGTTGTATAGCTTTGGAGAGCTGGGGGACAATGCTAGCACTGCTGAAATGGGGAGATCAAGAGAATTCAAACCCAGCAGGGAAGCCAATTAAAGTTTTGCTTCTTGTCTCAATTGCTTCTATCAGAGTTATAAATATTAACTATAGCCCATTCGGTGAATAATGAATAAATGCCATGTAAAAAAAGGCAAACAATTGTAACCTAATATTCTCTTGCTTTGGAACAACATAAACCACAACTCCTCTTCAGCTTTTCCCAAAGGGGAAGGATGGCTACCTTTCTTTTATGCATATGGATTTACAATGCTGTCTGCCCAAGGGAATTGGCTTAGTTGTCTAAACCTCTGGTAGGATTGTTGCAGGCTCTCTAAACATTGAGGAAGCACTGTCTAATGCAGGGGTAATCAATTATTTTTTGTCAAGGTCCACATTTCTTGGTCCAGGTATAGTCAAGGTCGAGACTCCAGAGAAAATAATACAACAATAATAAATAATAATAAGTAAATAAAAAGATGTCACAGTACAGTAGAACCTCAAAGATACAAACACCAGTGTTACAGACTGACCAGTCAACCAGACACCATGTGGAACTGGAAGTAAGCAATCAGGCAGCAGTGGAGACAAAAAAAACAAACAACAAAACAAAACAAAAAACCCACACCAGCAAATATTGTACTGTGCCTGTATTGCATCTTAAAGGTAAACACATCTGTGCTGCCTGTTCCCACCCCCAGCTTGCCGGCGGGGGGGAAAACACAGCCACTTACAGGTAGGAGGTGAAGGTACTGAATTTCACAGGCACAGTTGTGAGCCCCAGAGCAGGCAGCGCAGAAGCAGCACTGGGGTCTGTGCCGCTTTCTCCCCCTCCCCCCTGGCTGGGAGGGGGACAAGCTTGCATGGTCAGTCCCAGCCCCCGAAAGAAACTTCCCGAGTTCCTGCTGGAACCTGGCCTGGAGTATTTGCTGCTGGAGCTGGAGCCCAAGCTCCTGCCTGCATGCTCCGCTCTGGAAGAGCAGCTCAGTTTTAAAGGTCCACAGCCTGCACTGGGTGCCCACTGACACCGTGGTGTCCCAGGGTGTCTCACTCATCACCCTTGCAGCCAGGAGGCTAGAACCAGCTGCCTGTCACACATACCATCGCTGGGCAGCCACTGACAGGTAGGAGGTGAAGACGCTGAAATTTGCAGGCACAGCTGAGAGTCCCCGCTCGGAGCAATCCGCCCTGAGGAGCATCCCATAATGTCTTGTTCAGAGTTACAAACATTTCAGAGTCACAACCAACCTCCATTCCTGAGGTGTCTGTAACTGTGAGGTTCTACTGTATGTTCAAAAGCATCTGGCAGTCTAGATGGGGCCTGTGGTCTCCCTATTGACTACCCCTGGTCTAGTGGTTAGGGCATGAGCCTAGGGCTTCCTGAGGCGCAGGGTCAATTCCCTGCTCCTTGGACAAGAGACAGTGTGCTCTGTGCCTCAATTCCCCAGCTATGAAAAGGTTTATCCCCATTTTAACCTCACAAGGGTGATGTGAGTTTAAATACATTAAGATTTGTATGGTGCTCAGATACTGCGGTAATGGGACCACATAAGTACTTAAGGTGGACAGGTACTACAAGTTTGAAATCAGCAAGAAGTACTTTGGAAAGCTGAAGAATATATTATGGAGGAAACTGAATATCATGCACTTCAGTGTGTTTGGGTTTGTAAGATTAGTCCTTAAAACAAGGTCCTGTCCCAGTCTGCACTGAAGGTCTGACTGCACTCATGGACATACCACTTACCAAGAGTAACTCTTTGGTCCAGGGTCTTTGGCTAAGATTTCTCTTCCTCCCATCACTATTGTACAATATGCCGTGAGACAGATATTTGCTGCCCTCCACCCCAGAGGATGCTGCAATTCATAGATTTTAAGCCCCAAAGGGACCATTATGATCATCTAGTCTGACCTCCTGCATAGCATAGGCCAAAACCCCTCACCCTATGATCCCTGCACCAAACCCATAGCATTCAGAGGTTCTGTATGTAAACAGTGAAGTGTTTTTTGATACAGATGCTGTAGGACTATCAAATATTACACAGCACATCATGCTTTAAGGGGTAAGGACCTTTTTCTCCCAGTTTGCTCCATAGTACAACAGATGAGGAATCTCTACTTGCTAGTTCTTGGAATGATCACATTTGGACTTCAGAGCAGCTGTTAAACTACTTAAGTTTAATAATAATGGGCCAGCTAATACACATAGATCAGGCACATCTGGATGATGTGTGAGAAGGAAGTCCCACTTGTATGGCATTAATCCCAGTCCCACTTTCTCCAGTCCTACAGAAGCCTCTGCTTGGGGCTCAGGTCCCACAGACAGGAAAGGGGCATGTCCCTGGGGCTGAGAAGTGCAGGCCCTATTTTTAATTCTTTGGGATGTGGAGTTTGGATTTTATACACAGGCAGATCACATACATCACTTGGATTGACATGGAAAGTGGTACGTCCAGGTGAAGCTACATCCAAGTAATTTTGAAAAGTCAAGAACTAGGTTTGCTTGCAACATTATGCTCTATTTTGTCAGGACTGTCTCCAGTAACATGCTCCCTCACATTGAATACTACATTATACTCAGGTCACACAATGTTCAACAGTAAAGCAAGATCACAGAATGGTAGCAGAAAGGAAAACAGTGATGTTGCCATGTGCGACTCTAGAGACATGGATGCTACAAATGAGCGAAGTCCTACTTACATGGGCATAGTCCGATTGACTTCAGCAGAGCTATGCACAAGGACCGAGCCCTAATTTAATTAAACAAAGGTTGGGGACTGATTTCAATGGGAGTTAGGTGCCTAACTACCTTTGAGGATCTGGGTCAGTGTCTCATCACTGATGACGTTATGAACCAGGGATGCTGAGGCAATATAGAGAAATTGAGTCACATTCTTCCTGGTGTAACTCCACTGAAGTTTTTTCCCCTTCCTTCATCTTAGCTGGGCTTCAGCCAGCTGTTCTTCATCTAGGGATTTGTTGCTTATGGGAAGAGCAACAGATATCTGCTGAGAAGGCCATGCTCATTGTAAACTACTGCCCTTTTGAGTGGCTCACATTAAGGAGCTTACAGGTGCCCTCATTTTAGCCCAACATATTCATGAAACTTCTGGGAAACTCAAATGAAACCACTATGCTTTATATCTCTTCCACATACAGTAAACTAGCATTGACCAAAAAAAAAACAAACCCCAAACAAACATAATTTCCCCCCCCCCCCCCCCCAGCACATGAAAAATTATTTTGGAAAAACATTCATTTTGTTTGACATTTTCCTTTGACATTGTTTCAAACCCCCTCCTCCCCCCGTGTTTACGGAGATTCTTTGGTTTCCAGAAACTGACAAAATGAGGGGGTTGTTTTTCATTTAAAAAAAAAAAACAGAAAAATTCTGCAAATAATTAAAAAAAACCCATATGGTTTTGTTTCTTTTGAAATTTTGCACAATCCCCCCAAACTAAAGCAAAACCTCAACCTCTTCGCCCACACGACCCTTACCCATTTTCTAACCAGCTTTACAGTAAACAGTCACGTTGAATTTGTTGTGCCAGCAAGAGATGAGCACCTGAAGGAAAAACAGCTGACTCATGCTTAACCTAGGAAATGTGGAGATGATGCTCCTAGGAAGAGACAACTAGTGAGTGTTAGGAACTAGTTCTCCAATTGCCAAGTTAACGTATCACAAGGGGGTATGTGACAGGGTGTGCATATATTCCGCACTGGAGAAGAAAGGGTTAACCTCACACTATGGGCAGCGAAAGTCCTGCCCCTTAGGCCATGCTGGGCATGCGCCAACTGCTGCCTCAGTTGGGGCGGGAGCAGCCCAGACTGCCGGAGGGGAAGGACCTTCAGCTGAAGCGCTACCACAGCCCTTGTCTGCAAGAGTCAGAGACCCTGCCAGCCGGATTGGAGGCCTGGAGCCCAAGGAGCCCTGGAGGACCATCTGCATTGAGGAGCTCGGAGACTCTGACGCCCCATGGACAGCAGCTTCTGGAGTTATGGTAGGAAGTGATCCAGGGAGGGTGAGCTAGTGGTACCTCCCACCCGAGTGAGGTCAGCGTGTTTTGGTGGGATTCCCTGCTGACCCAGTGATGGATCGCTCTGTCACTGTTAGGGCCAGGGGTCGGGGCCCGGTGGAGTTGGGGCAGGCTCGGTGATGGGCCTGGGCCCCCCTACCCAGGCTGTCACACCCCCCCTGGTGGCGGACCCCACCTTTCCCCTTTGTATTGACTCTAGCCATTAGGCTGTGCTGCCCTGTGTCCTAGGGCTGCCATATTGATTCTAGCCATTAGGCTGTAACCCCGGCTTCTGGGCCATACTGCGGCCACCCTCAGGGCTGCCAGGGAGACTAACTGCGGTGATATCACCACCCTGCCCTGCCCCAAAGGGGGATGGGGTGTGCATGCACTGTGACAGGGTACTATGACATTAATAATTGCTATTGAGAGAGATACAGGTAGCAAACTGTCTACCGCATCTGACTTGCCAGGCAATTGCATCCAAGGACATCAACCTAGCTACCATTATCAACACATTCATCACCTCAGAACTGGACTATTTTAACCCTTTATCTGGAGTAGATGATCAAGGCTACCCTGAAATTCTGGATCCAGTGAGAAGCTACTATTGCATTTGTGCTCTTCATTGGCCACCAGTAGACTTCCCGATCCAGTCTAAGGTGCTGGTCATGATCTTTAAAGTGTTCCATGGACTGGAATGAGCTTCTTTGGGAAAGCCTCTTCTTCATGACCCATGGACACAGATGTTCTTGTCAAGGAAGATGAAGTTACTCAGGTCTAGAGAGAAACTTTTGGGACACAGGAAAGACATTTATGGCCCTCCCTACCAGATACAGTCTGAAAACAACGTCGGATCCTCTTGCAAACCTCACATTTTCTGGCAAGTCTTTCCACAGTAACTGAAGATAAAGAATTATCAAAAGGAGAGAGACGATAATAATAAAAGCAAAATCTAAAACCAAAGCTAAGAGGCTAAACTCAGGTGTGCAAGAGCAATTTCCACATTCATCCAATTTTAGGTTAATTGGTATTTATTTCTGTATCTTGACACCTAGATATTGTGGTGATATATGTACCATAAATAAATATGAGTTCAGATCCCATGGGTAACTTTGTGTTCTGAGTTAATTATCTTACTGAGTGATTTTTCTGCTAGTCTGACGTCCCCAAACAGTAAATCATTCCAATGGTTTCTATTTTCTCAGAGATTTTCTGCTGCTTGACTGCAATCATCCAATCTTACCTCTTCCACAGTAAAGATTGTTTCCCCCCATTTTAAATATAGATTTGTTGCACAAGTATAACAAAAGGGGCCTTCACAAGTTGTTCAAAATTAATCAGGTGAGAAAGGAAGCACCTACCGGAGGCTTGTGCTCAGGGCTATTATATAGATATAGATATAGATATAAATATAGATATAGATATATGAATGATTACATTTGACCCCTTAAACAGCTTCAGTTTTTTTTTAAAAAGCCAAGCTGTACCTATTTTCTGCATGTAAAGAGGTGTCCCATGAGTGAAGATGTAAAAAAAAAAAAAAAAAAAATCAAACTGGGTTCACTCTTCCAAGGAAACTTATTTGAATATGGTTCCTCCAGAACTGACATTAGCTCATGAGCTTTTTGAACTTTCTTGGAAGCTCCATTCCTTGGCAACTCTGAATTTTTCCAGTGCCTACTGGATGATCTTGAAAGAGGCTGCTGCCATGGAAAAGCAAGACAATGATTGTAATGAAAGGGCTCGATTCTCGGTATAAATCAGCATAGCTCCATTCAAGTCACTATGAGCTATAAGGTGGGTGAGGTAATCTTTTTATTGAACCAACCTCTGTTGGTAAGAGAGACAACTTTCCAGCACACACAGAGGTCTCCTTCAGGTCTGGCAAGGTACTGAGAGTGTCAGTTAACGAACAGAAGTTGGTCCAATACAAGATATTACTTCAGCCACCTTGTCTCTCTAATCTACTGGGACAGACACGGCTACGAGAACACTGCATACAACAATGTGAGATATAACAGTTTAAATGAACTGAGGCTCTGATCCAGAGAGTTCATTCTGTCTTAAAAGGAGCTACTTGTCTGAGCAGTGTTCCCTACAGTTAAAAGGGGACCTATCACTAGAACCAATACTACTAACAAATGCATTGTTTAAATCTGACCACCATATAGAATCATAGAATATTAGGATTGGAAGAGATCTCAGGAGGTCATCTAGTCCAATCCCCTGTTCAAAGCAGGACCAACACCAACTAAATCATCCCAGCCAAGGCTTTGTCAAGCCGGGTCTTAAAAATGTCTAAGGATGGAGATTCCATCGCCTCCCTAGGTAACCCATACCAGTGCTTCACCACCCTCCTAGTGAAAAAGTGTTTCCTAATATCCAACCTAGACCTCCCCCACTGCAACTTGAGACCATTGCTCCTTGTTCTGTCATCTGCCACCACTGAGAACAGCCGAGCTCCATCCTCATTGGAATCCCCCTTCAAGTAATTGAAGGCTGCTATCAAATCCCCCCTTACTCTTCTCTTCTGCAGACTAAATAACCCCAGTTCTCTCAGCCTCTCTTCATAAGTCATGTGCCCCAGCCCCCTAATAATTTTCATTGCCCTCCGCTGGACTCTCTCCAATTTGTCCACATATACTGTAGTTTCCATTAAAGAGCCAACATCTGCAACACTGTGGTATCTGAGAGATTGATTAGTTTCCTGTACTTAGAACAGGAAATAACAGCTTATTAGATTGTGTCCATAATCCCTACATGACAGTGGCAATTGCTCTGTCCCTACACATGACTGCTCAAGTCAGTTTCCGTCTGTCCTTCAGAACTTTAATATAATCACGTCACAACGTCTAAACGTCTGTATCTCTAACTTCCGCTTACGCCCACTTATGGAAGGAAGATGTTGGAGGCTCAGCAACATGACCAATGCATCAGAGGTTTTCCTAGATGTGAGCTTGCTTTTTCAGGCATTCCTCCACAAGATTTACCCGCTGTGCATATAAATCAATTTGGGGAGTGAGACATCAATAACTCTAACAGTATGGCAGTGCCAGTTCACTTCTACAGCCAAGTACACATGTGCTTCCTATTCCTAGCACAGGTTGGATATTAACAAGTTTAAAAAAAAAAAAAGAGCAAGGATCCTTTCCCTCATACAACCCTCATTACCATAGTATCTGATCACCTCACATAAGTGTCTTACTCTTTAACATATTTATCTTCACCACAAACCTGTGAGGTAGAGAAGAGCTGTTATCCCTATTTTACAGATGAGGAACAGAGACTCAGATGGGCTTCACAAAGGGCACCTAGCTCCCATTGAAATCCATGGGAATTGGAGACCTGGGTTCAATCCCTGCTCTGCCACAGACTTCCTGTGCGACCTTGGACAAGTTGTTTGCAGTGGGAGTTGCAGAAGTGGCAGCAGAGCTCCATTCAAGTCAATGTGAGCTATGCCAATCTACATCAGCCATGGTAGAGCACAGATTGAACCTGGATCTCCCAGGTTTGTACCATGGCCACTGGACCATCATTCCCCCCACGAAGACATGCTCATCCCAAAGGCTAACAGACCCTGATCCTATAAACAGCAAGCTCAGCAGTGGATAGAGGTTGCTTCTGCTAGCTGTTTTTAAAAATCCCTCCTGTTCAGTAAAGTTCCACAAGTTTAACCCAAACAGCAACTCTCTAGAAAACTTTAACATGAGCACGAAATCGCCATCAGTTTTCTGCAATGACCATTCTTGCTAACAAAATTCATGGGAATGACTTGAATATTGGACTATGGCTATTTAACGTGCTAAAGAGGAATCTTATTGTGTGGGAGCCTTCTAAGAGAAGCCAGTCCTCACTTAAGTTTTTCTAAACTCCTTTCTGTGGGATCTGAGATACCAGGGTGTACCAGGCTTCCTTTTAGTGTAAATTCACAAAGGTTTCCAAAATAACATTGCAGACATTTAGCAATAATTCACTTGAGCTAAGTAAAATTTATTCTATTAATTTTGTGAAAATGCCTGATCAGCAGATTAGCAAGGCATTCATTAGCAACGCTTGATATAATCAGATTACAAAAGAGCCAAGATTAATCCAAAGTGCTGTTTCTAAAATAGCAACATAACTGTTTTCGTACCCACTAAATACAGCTGCACAGAGATTTAATGTGAGGCAGCAGTAGCAATGGGAATTGTGCCTGTTTCAGTCACGACTGAAGCTGGTACAGCAATTATTTACTTTGATATTACTGTGTTAATCTTCTATTAAGCAGACAGTGTGAAAGCATGCACAGTTTGTCTGGATCTTGAGGCCTCTAGATGCTGATATTGGGGCAATCAAGGGGATCCAACCCAAAAGCCTCACCCACCTATTCTTCTTGGCATGGTTCAAGTTCTGGGAGGTGGGGGCGGGAGTGTCAAGGCAACTGGAACTAGTGAACCAGGCTAAAATGCTTTATATACCAGAAGCAAAATGTAGGTCAGAAGCTCAGGGCTGGTCTACACTAAAGCTGTAAGTTGACCTAAGTTACGCTACTTCAGTTATGTAAGTTACGTAACTGAAGTTGATGTAACTTAGGTCGACTTACAGCGGTGTCTACACCATGCTGTGTCGATGGGAAACACTCTCCCGCAGACTTACTTTACACTTCTCAGGGAGCTGGAGTACAGACGTTGATGGGAGAGTGCTCTCCCATTGACTTAGCAGGTCTTCACCAGACATGCTAAATCAACACCGTTGCATAGATTGCAGCAGTACCGATTTAGTCATAAGTGTAGACAAGCCCTCAAAGAGGGAGGTCTCTTTATTTGGGACACAATGTTTGTAACCCAGAAGGACATAACTTCATTTTGAGACTATGTTCCCCAGAGGAGAGATTGCAGGGAGGGGAGGTTCAGTGTGTGTGCCTGGAAGATCCAACCCTCTACATGTAAAGCATTATTTTAAACTATAACAATTTGAGATTACTAAAGATACCAGTGGCTTGTAAGGCCTATTTCTATAACTAAGTACTCCTGAGGGTCAGGGATCCATACTATGGCCTCACTGATTCCAAAGGAAACTTGTGCTGTTTGTTATTTGGGTTTCAGTACTACTGAGAGCCCCAGCTGAGATCAATGCTGAAATCAATAGGAGTTAGGTGACTAAATATATTTGAAAATCTGGGTCACAAAGATTAATTAGTTGACTTGCCCAGCCACACAGGAAATCTGTGGCACAGTCAGGAATGGTGCCAAATTCTCTCAAGTCCCAGCCTAGTGCCTTACTCACTTGTGTTTTGGTCTGACAGTGGCCTGGAGCCTGCTCAGCTCTGCACTATTGTCATGAGCATTGCAAGCACAGGAAGCACAATCCTCTGGTATTTTCCACACTACAAGAACCACCAAATCAGCCAGGAGCATGAGGATTTTGGGGATGACAGATTGCTGTGGCCATTGTGAGAACCAGTTCAAGGTTGTTGTTGGTATTCACGGAGCAGCTGCAGATCATGGAGCGCTGCTTCTGGGCCTGTGAAATGAGCACTTATTGGTAAGATTGCATCATAATCCAGATCTGGGATGCCAAGCATTGGCTGCAGAACTTTGGGATGTGCTAAACCACATTCCCAGATCTGTGTGCCAAGCTCCCTCCAGCACAGGGACACCAAAATGAGAGCTGCATTGACAGTAGAAAAACAAGTGGCAGTTGCACTGTGGAAACTTGCAATGCCAGCGTGCTAGCAGTCAGTGGGAAATCATTTTGGAATTGGAAAATGCATTGAGGGAGGCCATGGTCATGCAAGTGTGAAGGGCCATTAATCATCTCCTGCTACACAGGATTGAGACTCTCAGCAATGTTCAGGACATAGTGGCTACATTTCCAGAAGTGGGGTTCTTGAATTGTGGTGGAGTGATAGATATATTGGGACCAGGCCACCTTGCCAGAAAGAGTTACTTTTCTATGGTTATGCAAGTGCTATTGGATCACCAGGCACGCTTCACCAGCATCATTGTTGGTTGGTCAGGGAAGGTGCATGATGCAGGTGCATCTTTAAGAACACATGAGTGTTCAGGAAGCTATAAGCAGGGACTTGCTTTCCCAATTGGTAGATTACCATTGGCAATGTTGAAAAGCCAATAGAGAGTCTGGGGGGACCCAACCTACTCCTGCCTACACTGGCTCATGAAGCTATATACCAGCCAATTTGAGAGCACCAAGGAAAGATTCAACTACTGACTCAGTGGGTGCAGAATGCCAGTTGAATGTGTTTTTGGTCATTTGAAGAGTCACTGGTGGTATTGGCTCATAAGATTGAATCTCAGTGAGAAAAATATTCCACTGGTTATAGTTGTGTCCTCCATAATACACTGGTCTACAATTTTTGAGAAGTCGTCTGCTTCAGAGATAA
>NW_020664409.1:100460325-100488812 GCF_002925995.2 Terrapene triunguis | reverse complement strand
GACCTCTCGAGGTCCCTTCCAGTCCTAGAATCTATGAATCTATGAATAAGTGTAGACACATGTACAACTAAGTCGATGCAAAGTGGCTTATGACCTAACTTTGCCATGTAGACCAGGCCTAAGTTTGGCATCAATGAGAATCCATGTGGGTTCCACTAGGCTACAGCCAGGGAACCCACAGGACCTGAGCTTTATAATTCTTGACATCTGATTTATGTCCATTTATTCTTTTGTGTAGAGACTGTCAACAAAAACACTAACCCAGGAACCTATCCTTGCAACAAAGCCCATTGCCAACTCTGTCCACATATCTATTCAGGGGACACCATCATAGGACCTAATCACATCAGCCACACTATCAGAGGCTCGTTCACCTGCACATCTACCAATGTGATATATGCCATCATGTGCCAGCAATGCCCCTCTGCCATGTACATTGGCCAAACTGGACAGTCTCTACGCAAAAGAATAAATGGACACAAAACTGACATCAGGAATCATAACATTCAAAAACCAGTAGGAGAACACTTCAACCTCCCTGGTCACTTGATTACAGACCTCAAAGTCGCAATACTCCAACAAAAAACTTCAAAAAACAGACTCCCACGAGAAACTGCAGAATTGGAATTAATTTGCAAACTGGACACCATTAAATTAGGCTTGAATAAAGACTGGGAGTGGATGGGTCATTACACAAAGTAAAATCTATTTCCCCATGCTAATTCCCACCCCCTCACTGTTACTCACACCTTCTTGTCAACTGTTGGAAATGGGCCATCCTGATTATCACTAGAAAAGTTTTTTTTTTTGCTGATAATATCCCACCTTAACTGATTACTCTAGTTATAGTTAGAATGGCAACACCCATTTTTCATGTCCTCTGTGTGTATATACACCTTTACCCCCATATAACGCTGTCCTTGGGAGCCAAAAAATCTTACTGTGTTATAGGTGAAACCGCGTTATATTGAACTTGCTTTGATCTGCTGGAGCGCGCAGCCCCCCCCCCCCCGGAGCGCTGCTTTACCGCGTTATATCTGAATTCGTGTTATATCGGGGTAGAGGTGTGTGTGTGTGTGTGGGTGTGGGTGTGTATATATCTTCCTACTGTATTTTCCACTGCATGCATTCGATGAAGTGGGTTTTAGCACACGAAACCTGATGCTCAAATGCATTTGTTATTCTCTAAGGTGCCACAAGTACTCCTTGTTCTTTTTTCCAAGGAAAAGGAAATGTTTGAATCTCACCTAAGACTTCCTTAGTGCTCAAGAAAGTCAGCCACTCACTAGAGTACAACAGGACTATTTGTCTATATCACTACTAAATACTATGCCCTGGTCATTGTATTAAGGCTGGATGAAAACAGCTGCAGCTTCACAGGCTGGTTTAATGAGAGGAAGGAAATCAATGGAAAACAAGGCCTTTATTAAAATTTAATATGGAGTGTCTGCAATGAACCTGCTGTCTCTATGTCAACGGATAGAGAGAAGACATTTAACAGGTTGGAATGGTAATATCTGTTTTGTATATTAAAGCCTTCTTTAAAACCAAAAGCAACTAAGAGGATAAGACTGCTATATTCAAAGACAACTACATAAGTTGTCTGTACTTGAATAATACTCTAATCCTTCAGGTATAGAAGAAGTACCAGACAGAATGTCAGTTATCACAAATATTGATTTTTAAACAAGACATGAGTAAACAACGAGAAGACATTTACAATCTCCTGATTTGATGATGAGGGGGAACAGGACATGAAGCATTCTTCTATATTGGTGGAATCAGATTCCACCAATAACTAATCCAGAGAAATCCATACTTCATTGGCTGATAATTATGAATTTTCAAAGTTGTCTGGGTATAGATTAAATTGGAAAAAAAGTGAAGTTTCCCTCCTGTTCCAGTTCTCCCCCACTTCATTTCTGATGGTGGCCAAAAATATTTGGCCATTTTGTTAAACGGAGATTAGAAAATATGTTCAGAGAGAATATTAACCCAATAAACTATTTCACTAACTGAAGCAGTTTAGTGCTCTCAATGTGAGGTGGAACTCAGACTAACAGTAAGCCAAATACTACATTGTTTATCTAGTATATACACCATTAAAAATCCCACACAGTTTACTCTGAAGAGAATTAAGCACCTGATTAGACTTTTCATATCAATAAAAATATTTTAAGAGTTAAACTAGACAGAATAGAAGCTGAAATTGAAAGTTGGGTTATGGTCTCCAAATATGGAGCTACATTGTACTGCAAATGGGCTTTTTCAACTGACTCTGTCATGGATACAGGACTTCTCTTCCTACTTGGTGCACTGAGATGTTGTACCTCTTCAAGAAAGTAGGAGTGGAAGCTGTCAGGACACAGCAGGTGTGGATTCTAGGTGGCCAATCAAGCTGCATTTGTAGCTGCTTTGCATCACCAGAATGGTACAAAGGAGCCAGAACATACCAGTGAATGTCCTCTCTCTCTCTCTCAAGCCCCAGTTGTACAGTGAGCGCCACATATAAAAGTCCATTGATGGCCCTGCTCCTGCAATGAGCTCTTTCAGCGGTAAACGGCTCTCACAGTGCTGTAGAAAGTAGTATCTCTATGAAAGTGGGAGTAAAATGCATCAAATAAATACTTGTTACTAACTTAAATCAGAATGAATACGAGTTACATGCATCCAAATTATATTGGTGCTCTGACAGCAGCTAGTAGTATAGCCATATGTAAATCAGCAAAGTCTTTAAGTAGGCTTCACTCAGCCCAGTTCTGGCTAATTGAAGCCAACTGCCAGGAAGAAACCAATTGATTCAGTATCTCTCAGAATTTTACTTTGAACTCTTAGCAAGAGCTAAAAAGTGTTTTTTCAAGTAGCCCTGAAATACTATACCTGCAGGAATTTAAAAAAGTGACATTTCCTCAAAGAAATAAAAATGAAATACAGTTTCCACTCAGGTAAATTTGGGAAAATTCACCTTTTTGACCATTTGTAAATCTGGACAATGAGCTAGCACCACGACAGGGATTTAACCTCTGTATTGCAAGGTCTAATGTTGGGCATCCTGCCACCTAGCGGAGTCCTCAGTGAAGCACCTAGGCTTCTGGTACGCTGCATGGGGAGAGTTAGGTCCCTAAGAATGGGTTTCACAAAAGCCAGTGTGCTGAGCTGCCTAAGATGCCTAAGCTATAGGACAGTAGTTCTCGGCTGGGGGTATGCAGAGGTCTTCCAAGGGGTACATCAACTCCTCTAGATATTTGCCTAGTTTTCCAACAGGCTGCATAAAAAGCACTAGCGAAATCAGTACTCACTAATATTTCATACAGACAATGACTTGTTTGTACTGCTCTATATATGAGACGCTGAAATGTAAGTACAATATTTATATTCCAATTGATTTATTTTATAATTATATGGTAAAATGAGACATTAAGCAATTTCAGTCATTGTGTGCATAGTGACATTTTTGTACTTTTATGTCTGATTTCATAAGCAATTAGTTTTTAAGTGAGGTGAAACTTGGGGGTACACAAGACAAATCAGGCTCCTGAAAGGGGTATAGTAGTCTGGAAAGGCTGAGAGCCATTGCTATAGGAAATGCTAGGGAGAGGGGTGAGGCTAAAGCCCACCCCCACCTTAGGGGATGCCTCCCTCCACTCAGGACTCGATGCTGCAAACCCACACCTGGTGTTAAAGGGCTGACCTGGCTTACGCACCACTCAAACTGAGGTTGTATGAAATACTGAGGTCTCCAGTGGCCCAGAAAGATAATGTGACTCTGTATCCCAATGGTTAGGGCACTGACATGAGAGACTCAGGTTCTAGCTCTGCTCCAACGAATGTATACAGAGTGGAACAGCTTCAACAGGAGTCATTGAGAGAGACCCACCCCAGAATATCCAATAGTCTGATTCAGACAGAGTGGGGATCTGAACCTGGAACTGTGTTCTGGGATAAGGTGCTAATCTCTGGGCTACTGAGCATAAAAGCAATGGCAGAACCACAACCATCTTCTATGTGGGCCCAATCCCATAGATAAACTCTTAGGCAGCCTCTGAGAAGGCCTAATGGATTGGGCCTAGTAGGTGACACAAATGGGGAACATCTAGTTTTAGGATCCTGCTGGGATTTGTGGCTGTGGCCATGCCCAGCAACAGATATCTAGGTGCCTATGGGACTTTACTGATGGAAACTTGGGCACCTAGGATCTTTAGGCACCTCCAGGATAAGGCAGCTGGGGTTTGAGGATCTAAATTTTAGACATAGGTTCCTAAAGTGGTGGTTAGGCGCCTAAATACCTTTTTGGATTTAGCTCAATAGGACCATTTTCATCACACCCACAAGCCAAATCTGTGTGGATTGGTAGCAGATGGTGAAATTTTCTTGAGTCAACTTCAATACAAAACAAATAGTTTTTTTGCATCACACATAGTGAAGTTACTATGACGATGAGGCCATATATGCACTTAGATTACCCTATTAATGAAAAGAGTTGGGGTTTTTGGGGGGGAAGGGGGTGAGCCACAGGGGAAATAAAGTCAAGAAGTTGAAGCAACAACTCTTGACTAGTTTGCCTGCATCAGCACATGGTCTGTCTACCCTCACTGGTGGTCTACTGCAGGCTCAGATTCTCCTGACCCGGTTTGTTCCCCTGTGATTGTTGCAGATATTTCACCAGTCCTACGAGGCCTGAGTCTATTGAATGCACTGGTGTACAATCTATCGCAGCCAAATTTGGAAGAGAACTGAAATCTGTTTAAGCCCTTTGTCTGTTGCAATGTATTTCAAAGAAGTTTGAGAAGGTCACTTATTACAGTTTTAGTGATAATGAAACTCTTCGGCCCCCAACCCAACCAAGAAAGAAGAGACAACTAAACAGATGTCTCAGTAAGGGTTACCTTCAATTGCATTCTGTCCCTTCTTGCTCTGTCTAGTTAACCTTAGTGGGAGATTTTAAGCTGGATTCTCCGTTGATGTAAGTTGGTATAGCTCCATTAGGGCCAATTTACATCAGCTGAGGATGTGAACTTTTGGCTTCTATCCAGCGTCTGTCTTCTGCCTCTATGAGTAGATCACATTGCAAAGAGCCACCCAATCCCAGAAACATAGGAGAGATTTTTCACTGACTTGCACTTGTTGCAATCTATCAGCGTTGAATTCTTCATTCACTTATACCCATTTTGCACAGGTTTAAATGACCACCCAAGGTGCAAGGAGTTAAATTAACTGGTCAGAAACTGAAATACTTTAGAAGTCCCCTAATGTCTCCATTCAAACACTAGGGATTAAGATATCAAAGCAGATTCCACCACCTCTCTCCCCACCTTCTATAATAATGCATCCTGTCTTGCATTTTGGAGATGACTATGAAAAGCTACTAAATGGCTTGCTTGTTTTTATAACAGTCATTTCTGTAATGCACTTGTAAATCCGTGGCTTTTTCTGTACAAATGGATGTTAATTGCATCCATTCCTAGGAAATGCCAATCTGGCTAAATTGTAACTGCAGAATGATTACATGAGCAGAAATAACAGCTAGCTCTGTTGCTAAAGTGCTCTTTCCAGTTATTCCACTGTTAGAGCTGCAAATCATTCTTTAAAGAGCACTGGAAAGTTAAAGGCAGAGTATATTAGGAGGTGCCCTGTGTAATGCTAGCAGGTTTCCACTGTGTTAGTATAATTTAGTAATAACGTTCATTTTACCCACCATGAAAGATGCTTCTGTGATTATGCTTATGCCATTTTAGTAGAAATGGATATTATTGCAAAACTGCTCATCTCCAAGAAACACTGCCCTTGCTCCCTGGGGATTTATTTTCAGTTGCATCTTTTGAGTAAAGAGAAATGACATATGGGTAATGGTCAGAGATACATTTTTCTGTTCACAGAATAGTTTCAATAAACATTTCTCTAGGACCAGAGAAAATGTTCCTCTTAAAGGTGCTACAGACTGCCCCATGCCAGCACATCTTTATGCTCCATCATTAAGAAGTTTCACAAGGAAAAAAAAATCAACCATAGTTTTTCAGAGATGAGCTAAGCTGTAGGATATTTGGCCCTGGTAGTTATAATACACCAGATACTGATTTCACCCTGAGGGTCACCAGATGAGCTGTTAAATACATAATGAATCCAACTTCCTCTTAATGAATGTTGAACTGGGCAATTAAACATTGGATTTTTCAGTGGAAAAACTGAACACTGATTATCCCAGGCATGATGCCATGTAGTACAGCAATAGGTCAGCAGCAGCGGAGGCTGTTTTCTGCTTAGGCAAAACTCATACATAAAGGTGTCCTAACAGCCTCTTTACAGCAGTGGCTAAAGGTCATGCTGCAAGACTCAAACCAGGATAAACAAGTTGATCCTGTCTGCCCTGCACAGCATCCGCTGACAAGCTACCGTTGTGACGTGAGGGGCAGTCCTAAAAATCCTAATGGCCAGCATAGCTGTAGTCCATGAGGTCTGAGTTTAGGTTAGGCACACAAGACAACCAAGACACCTAAGGAAGTCAGAACACTTGCTCAGAGGAACACAATCCAAACCAGACCTCCTTAGCCTTCCTTACTTATTTCTGAAGGCATACACAGGATTTTATGTGAAACCTGCCATCTTGGCAGACACCAGGCGCTGAACCAGGGACCTCCAGAGCTAAAAGCATGTGTATTTTTCTAGTGTGCCCATCACCATAGTATCTAGATGCCTTCTGGCTCCCTCCCACCTTGTGCCTCAATTATTGAGGGTTTCCCATCTTTGATCACACAGGACAGCATCTCATGTTGAACATAAGGGTTCAGAGTACACAAGGATGGAGCAAAGCAGCACCTGGTCTGACTTGTTATTGGGAAATCGGTCTTCTACCACTACCAAGGCCTGATCCTGCAGAGTGATGAGAACCTCATGTGAGGTGCCAAACTTCCTCCACCCAGCTGAAGTCCCTTGCATTGAGGGGGCTCCGTACCTTGCAGGGGAGAGCCCAAAGTTCCTTGGGATTTAATTACATTTAAGAAAACTTTCTGCATGATGCGCATGCGGCTGCACCCATTGACATCAATGGCAAAGCTCCTACTGATGCCAATGGGTGCAGGACTGTCCCCCCCCATGTCGTTTTAACAGATTTTCAAGGAGACAGATAAAGGACAAGAGACAATCTTATTTGCTTCTGAAGAACAGAGAGGCCTCAAGCACAGGAAGTACAAGAAAGAGGATTTAAATTAAAAACTTCAAAGAAATAATGAGAAGGCATCATATCTGTGACCTGTATGCACAGAAGAACATTTCTTATTGCATTAAATAGCCCAGGTGAGCTGATCCCATAGCTCATCAGGCAGGCTTAGTGTTGACTTTGGAAAGCTCTTTATATATGCCATTTAATGTAATATTGATTTTTCCTGCAGGAGTTTAATTATTTGTGAAGCATTAACACTGGAGTGTTCTCTCAGCACCACTGCGGGATGGTGGAGCACAAGGCATACCATGGGAACCATCCAGGGCAAACTACTAACGAATAAGAGTTGGCTCTTACTCAACACTTTACATCCGCAAAGCATTGTGCAAACATTGACTAATCCCCCCACCAACACCCCTGTGAAGCAGGTAAGTCCTATCCCAATTTTACAGATGCGGAAACTGAGGCAGAGAAGTGAAGTACCACATCAAAGCTACACAGTAAATCAGTGGCAGAGCTAGGTTTAAACAAAACTAGGGGACTTCCTGACTGCTAGCCCTTGTGCTCAGTTCTCCATACTGAGCTACTTTACTGGGAATGTGTAGTGGGGTGGGAAGAGGCCACAAAGTCATAGTAAAACAAAACAAAAACCACAAACATCAGGTGTCTTTAAAGACTGATCTTGCCAAACTCTCATCGCCTTCATTGGGAGGGAGCTGAGACTGAGTAGAAAATGAGTAAGGACTCAATATTCCACCTATTGTGCATCAACAAAACAGATTATATATCGCAAGTAGCTTGGCCTGTAGATACTATTATTAATTATTTGTATTATTGTAGTGCCTGAGAGCCCCAGTCATGGACCAGAACCCCTATTGCGCTAGGTACTGTATTAAGAACACGAACAAAAAGACAGCCCCTGCCCCAAAGCGCTGACACTATAAGTATAATCTTCTGGAAAACAGAGGGCTTTGCCCAGGGAATTCACTGGGCACAAACATTGAGCTACAATGAAATTCGTTTTAGATTACAACCAATCACTTAGTAAACAAGCCAAGAATAAGAATGTAATAGCAAACCCTCCCCGAAGTTCTAAGAACCATCTTATCGAGTTACAGAGCTCACTTTTATAGACATTTTCCCTCAGATTCGGGCTACATTTCCCCCCTCTTAATTTCATGAAAATACTCCTGGCTATAAGCCATTGTAACATGCTAAACGAGTCTGACTCTTCATTGGTGTTTACCTCCTTCCAATAAATTGTGGCCAGGTAGTTCTCATTCCTCCCGCCTTTCAATGGAGAGCCAAAGGCTGGGGGGTGGGGTGTGTGGGGGGGTGTCACTTACAGAAATTCTAGAAGGCAGATTTCTGCACAAAAGAGATTCATTTTATAGAGGCAGATTTTCAAACAATTTTCAGAGTATGAAGCAGATACTCATTTCACAGTGCTTCAGTCTTAGGAGAAATTAGATTTCTAGCTAAAATAAAAATAGAGTTCTTGTTATCGGTGCTAAATTCATGTTTATTAAAACTGACTTGGAGATGATAAAATATTGGGAAAGAAAAAGATTTTTAGCTGCAATACTGGAGTCCAGTGGGCAAAGAAGTCAGATGATCATTAATGCCTCAGGTCCTGCAAAAACTTGTTTCAATTTTATGCATGTGAGCAGTCCCATGGACTTCAGTGGTGCAGCTCAGGTATGTAAGTTGGGGAACGGGTTTCTAGAAATTTTGTTAGTGCTGTATCTGGATGCAAGCTTTGAATCTGGGTGCTTAGAGAAGTCTCTATATTCTTTGAGAGATTCAGTCAAAGATTTATCTGGGCCAGGTGCTTTTCAGTGAGTTAGTTGCCTTTATTATTTCTTTGTCTGAAATCAGTTAAACACTTTCTTTGGGGTGAGGGCAGGGAACAGCAATACAAAACTCAAAAGAGGGTTTATAGGGGCATATGAGAGTAGCTTTTCCTATTGAGTAATGACAGAGGCAACGCTATTATTTTTTAGTGAGGAAGTGAGTTGACTGGAAATTGAAGAGCTTTCACTTTGTTTTTCATTACTTCCTTTAGCGTGTAGCTAATTAATTGGAAGGTGGCCAGCTTTGCTGGATTTTAAATATTTGAGATTATAGCATAAGAAGAGAGAATCCCAGTTCTTTGTGAAACAATCAGATTATCCCTAGTGATTTAGGATCATTTGGCAGGAAGAGTTATATAAACATAGTATGTTTATTTTAAGGCTCTTGTTTATTAACCACAAAGCCCTGAGTCAATATCAGATCCCCATTGCATAGGCACTGAACAAAGAGAGACTGCTCTGAAGAGCTCCCTATCTAAATAGACAAGACCAAGGGGAACTGACTTGTCTAAGGTCACACAGCAGGTCAGAGGCAGAGTTGGGAATAGAACCCAGGTCTCCTAGGCTACCCCTCTGTTGGCTTAGGACACTCTGGCACTTGTAGGTGTGTGCAGCAGGAAAGAAGGTGCAAAGACAAAGGCAAAATCACATGCCCTATGCCCAGCAGAGCATAGGGATTGCAGCCTTGGTGTACCTGTCAGGGATGGTCTATACTTAGTCCTGCCATGAGTGCAGGGGACTGGACTAGATGACTTTTTGAGGTCCCTTCTAGTCCTATGATTCTCTTATTTCATAGATTCTAAGACCAGAAGGGACCCTTATGATCATCCAATCTGACTTCCTGTCTAACAGCCATAGAACTTCCCCAAAACAATTCCTAAAGCATGTCTTTCAGAAAAGAACATCCAGGCTTGATTTAAAGATTGCCAGTGATGGAGAATCACCACCACCTTTGGTAAGTTGTTCCAGTGGTAGTTATCTTCACTGTCAATTTTACACCTTATCTCTGGTCTGAATTTGTCTAACTTCAACTTTCAGCCATTGGATCATGTTGCACCTTGCTCTGCTAGATTGAGTTTGTTAGGTCTGAGATGAGAGTTGTTTGCAAGTACCAGGGGACCCTTTGCCAAGGGGTCTCAGGGTCACAGCCTCTAACCTAAGGACTAAGTGAACCCCCATCAAAATAAAAATATTATTTGTTCAGCTACAATGGAAGAGAGAGGGATCTGCTGTCAGAGGGTTTCAAGTTTCCGTACAAGCCGTTCAAACTCATCTACTGTCAGTTTGGTTCCAGTCCAGCAGCGGTCTAGATCTTTGGCTTGTGAGACGACATTTTGTTATAATTAGATATTAAGAGAAAAGAATGGTCACCCTGTCCTTTTCTCCCAGCTGCCAACTTTTTTGAAAGAGTCACTAAGAACCATCAGACTATTCCTGAGAGGTGAGTTTCTTTCACCCCATTGTGTATAGCTTTGGAAACAAGCTCCGTCTACAGGTGGCACTTGCACACTTATTGCAGATGCCAGGGCCCAGTGTGGTGGTGCCACCATCGCGGGGGAGGGAAGAAACAGAGCTGAAAGTTAGTAGGCCAACTCACTGGCCAGTACATGAAATAAATCTCCCCACAGAGGCAGAATCTCAGTCCCACTCTTCATTTAACAAACCACTTCAAACTCCACACAAATCGACTCTGGTTCCTTCCTGAGCCCATAACCTGCTGTTTGGCCTTTCCTATAACCTCTCCCTATTAACACTTACCTGCAGGAGTGTAGCTATCTCCTACCGCCCTCCCATATGGCTGGTACAAAGAGCCCTTCTTGGATCCTCCCTCTGATCCTGCATCTTCCTTTATGACTTAGCTTGGAGACAGTACTTCCTAAGGGCATGTCTACACTTACCTCCGGAGCGATTGATCTAGACCGCTGAGCGCTCTCCTGTCGACTCCAGTACTCCACCGGAGCGACAAGCTTAGGCAGAGTCGATGGGGGAGCAGCAGCAGTCGACCTACCGCAGTGAAGACTCCAAGGTAAGTAGCTCTAAGTACATCGACTTCAGCTATGCTATTTTCATAGCTGAAGTTGCGTAACTTTGACCGATTTAGCTCGCCCCCCGCCCCCAGTGTAGACCAGGCCTTAAAGAGGGAGCCTGCTATCACATGATCTTTGGTCACCTGATGCAGATACTCAAGAGCCTTGATACTGGGCACTGGGCCATATGCATGCAGTGCCCTGTTACATAAGCCCTTACAAGCAACCAGAAATGAAGGAAATACTTGAGGCTGCTTCACTTGTACCCAACTTTTCTCATCTGATGGGTTTGGAAGTTACAGTTCAGCCGTCCATTGATAACAACCTCTCTCCATTGTAAATCCAAATGAAACGCTGTCAGCAAACCTTTCAGTTTAAATGCACCATTATAACACTTTGCACTTCCCTCCTGCCTTCTAACGTGAAAATTTGGGATGCATTAAAATCTCCATTTTACAGATGAGAAAAGTGAACAAGTCTCATAACCCCTCCGCGGGTATGTGTACACTGCAATTGGACACCCACAGCTGGCCTGCACCAGCTGATTCGGGTTCATGGGGCTTGGGCTAAGGGGCTGTTTAATAGCTGTGTAGATGTTAGGGCTGGAGCCTAAGGTCTAGGACCCTCCCACCTTGCAGGATCCTAGAACCCAAGCTCCAGCCCGAGCCTGAATATCTACAGTTAAACAGCCCCTTAATCCAAGCCTGGGTCAGCTGACATGGATCAGCCACAGGTTTTTAATTGCAGTGTAGACATATGATCCTAGAGGCACAGGGTAACCGGAAACCTGTAGCAGAGCTAGAGGTAGATTCCAGATCTCCAGCTCCACGCCTGGCCCAAACCCTATTGAAGCCAATGGAATGGCAGGCCCTAACTGAAGACGTCCAGCTAGTCTCTTGGCCTACAGAATTAATGTAATTTTTATTCACAGTTGTAATGGTGTGACTGGCAGTTATTTGCAGCAGAAACTGACGTAGGGATTGTCAGCACAGTGGGGTATTGCACGCGACAGGGGTATGATTTCTGAAGTGCACCAATGTGTTGTGCATTAATTGGTCCATGCCGACCCTGAGGGTGACCAGTAAAGGTTCGTTAGTGAGGTTTAATGTAGTACTGTTTCAAATAACCCTACATTAAAACACGCCACCAGGAGCAGCTACATGGACTAATTAATGCACAACATGTTAGTGTGCTTTAGAAGTCCCACCCATGTGGAATGCATTACCCTACTCTATATACAAGGCTAAAGTCTCTGACCTTGTTAGTACTACATGGGTAATATCCCTCTGTTAGCATACAGGAGTAATTAATGTTTTCTCAATAACTCCTGTATGCTTTCTTCAATATACTAGGCACAAATTTTGTCTCTCCATTGATGCTAGGCATATCGGGTCTCCCCTATCTACTTATTTAATTTATTTTTATTTATAACCTTCAGAGATGGGCTTGTTTTCATTTAAGGCCTTTAGTTACTAGTTTCACTAGACTACCAAAGACAAAGAGGGCAGCACATGTAGCTCATGCTCTGTGACTGAAAGAAACGCAATACACATTAGTTTAATAATCCAAAAGTCATCTGAAATCATTTGGAAACATAGCTTTTGCAGTCTATTCCCATACCAATTAGCAGTCATGCTTTCTGTGTAAGGGAAAAAAAATTCTCCACCAGGTCACTTATTTCAAAGACTCCCCCCCCAGCATTTGCCCCTACAGACTCCACAGTGGAATCAATTCATTTTGATTTTTTTTGATGGGATCATATGCTGCAATTGTGTTTTTTGAAATGTATTTGCTGTTTTCTTCCAGAATTCTTGGACAATCGGTCTTGCATCTCAAAGATACAATCCAACTATCACCATTCCTGTTGTGGGTAATGAAAAACCCACTCCCCGTCACTAGGTGGGATTGTTTGGTGACGTGAGAAGCGACTCTGTGCTATCTAGAATGTCATTTGGAGTTTCAAAGGGAGCCATGAGTTAAGTCTAGTGGATGTAGCTTTGCGTTAGGCACAGTATTCGTATTTTGATCAAGACTTAATAGAGGTGCTCTCTGTATGAACATTAGAGATTCCATGACACTTGTAATAAATTTGTTTTTTTTCCTCCGTAGCTAAGAAATATCCTCTCATTATGCCGCATGCTGGTCTTCATCCTGGCTACAACCCTACATCCCAGAAGTGGCTATATTTCATTGTGATGTCATAGGTATACTTGAAATGCCCTATACTTTAGGGAAGATCCAGGTGCACTGGATTATTTGGGAACTGATACCCCAGTAACTCTTCCAAACTAGATCATAGTGGTAGGTTGCAAACAAGCATGCAACAAATTATTTCATCTGGAAAAGACAAACAAGAGTTCCTTTGACCCCAGGCTAATGTTAGGAATGTTTTACTTTGGGACAGGCAGAGAAGCATGGAGTATAAGAAGAAAGTTATTGGTTGCAGTCAATGAAGTCATATAAAAATGATTAAGGGCAGGACTGGACAAGTAACAATTCTAGTTATGGATGTAAGGCAGCCTTCAGTTATGTTCAGTTGATTTGTGTGGTTTGAGTAGTAAATTACCATGAAAAGCAATTTGGGAAAGGAATATTAAGCATATGATTCAAACCGTTTTCCATTTAAGAGATGCCATAATATAGGATGTTTGTTTTACTTAATCAATCCAATGTGATTATTCACCAGACAAACAGCCTTCAAGGAGGGGCTTAGCACAGATGAAATGGAGGGAGAAATTGTAATAAGAATAATACCCCTTTTTCTGCTATTGGGTATGGAATGGCCCACCTTCAGTTGACTCTTGGCCCAGATTCACTGACCTGTTGGTGACCTGGACTGTAGTATGTTTTATATAAATATAATGTAAAGTATCTTTAAGGAAAGGTCCTAGATGGGTTCAAATTAAAAACAGCCCCATCGGTTTGCCAATCTCCTGAGCCTTTCACCATACCTCAGCTTTATCCATATCCTGAGATTCCTCCTTACCTGCCTCCTGTCCCAAAAAACTTGCTCTTCACCTCTGCTCTCAAACTCTTTCCCTGCCCTAGCCTTCTTCATCACTCCTGCGCCAGCCTCTGCTGCAACCCCTATATTTTCAGGCTTGCAGGGAAAAGGCCTTTCTCCTTTCAAGGCCCACGCCATCTGCCTCTCTATACTGAACGTGGGTCCACTACCGCCACTACTGAACGTGGGTCCTTCTTGCACTATCATCTGTGTTTGCCAGGGACAGCAGCAATCCCTCCTGTTTCCCTCCCTCTCCTCCTCTGTATTCTGTGCAGCATGTGGCAATGAGACACCAACAACAGCTGGAGGAAACACGATAAACTGGCACTGGTCTGAATTGGTGCTGTCTGACCAAACAGCTGGTTATTTAATATCTGAGCAGCTCTGGTTGGGGTGTGGTGAACAGTTGGACTGGTGTGGGGACCATGGATGACTCTGTTTAGTGAAAGGTCCCTTTATGGTCTAGTTATTTGAAACCCAGCCTGTGAGGAAAGCCAAATAGAACTTTTACTGCATATTTATACTCAAGAACACTCAGAGCTAGCCCAGCATATGGCTCTGTTCCTGCTGGAGCGTGGTCAGACACCATCCTCTCGGGATCAGGAATTCAGCCTCTGGCTAGAACTGCTGAAGCCAAAGGGTGGGCTTTGATTTTGTTCTTACTCCAGCTATCAAATATTCCTCTTTGTGCTTGCTCAAAAATAAGACAGTGAGGTTTTGCTTGCTTAATGAACTATATAGCATTAGCTGTTGGTGGGGGGGCGGGGGGGAGAAAAGCTTCTGGTTGAGTTGTGTCCCAGGTTCATGTGAAACTGCTTATATTCAGACACTGAGTAGAACAGGTTGAACATTTTCAACAAAATGAGTTAAAAATACGCTGTTTCATCAAGATCACCACATTTCACAGAGACAGGAAGTTTTAATGACTGTCTTGAAACTTTTTTTGGTCCACTCTGACAAACTCACACTTGATGGCCTTGTGGTTTGGGCACTGCCCTGGGATGTGGGAGACAGGTTCAAATCCCTACTCTGCCTGAATCAGAGAGATCTGGGATGAAAACTGCTGCTTTGCATCAGACAGAGGAGAGATTTGAACCTTGGGTTCACAAATCCCAGGCCAGCACCCTAAATGACAAGGCACACATGCCCCCCAAATGCAATTTTGTTTTCACAAAAACATTTGAAAGGTTTTGTTTTAGTGACAGTGTGGAAAGAGAAGGGCATATCCCCAGGGACATTGCAGCCCTTATCCATTCAAAGAACAGCTGACAGCATGGCCTGGTAAATAAGGCATTGGACTGAGCCAGAAGACCTGCTATGGACTCATAGACTTTAAGGTCAGAAGGGACCATTATGATCATCTAGTCTGACCTCCCGCATAATGCAGGCCACAAAAGCTGACCCATCCACTCCTGGAATAATTCTCTACCTTGATTCAGCTGTTGAAGTCCCCAAATCATGATTTAAAGACTTCAAGTCGCAGAGAATCCTCCAGCAAGCGACCCCTGCCCCATGCTGCGGAGGAAGGCGAAAAGCCTCCAGGGCCTCTGCCAATCTACCCTGGAGGAAAATTCCTTCCCAACCCCAAATATGGCGATCAGCAGAATCCCAAACATGTGGGCAAGATTCTCCAGCCAGACCCACATTGACCATTGATACTAATTACCAGCGATGGCATGTTATTACCAGTGATGGCATGTTATGGACTGGCTCTGCCTATGTGACCATCAGCAAGTCACTCCACTGCTGCCCTCCCACTTTGTGTACTTACAGTGTAAGTGCTTCAGGACAGACTGTCGCTTACCTTACATATCTACAGTGCCTGGTACAATGTGATCCTGATCTCAGTTGGGGCTGCTAAGCGCTAATGGAGGATACAAATAGTTCTAGGCAGAGATTTGTTAAGGCATTGAAACTGACAAAGGCACTTGTGAAGAGATGCTCATTTTTGTTAAGGGTGAAGTAGGCATGTTAGCAGCTTGTTCTTTCCCCCAGTATTTGCTAGTAAGGAAATACCCTAAACCAATTCACCTTATTCTGTTTTTGAGATAGTAATTAGGAGAACAACTGAAGTGGACTGTGCACAGAGTGGAAAAATATCAGTGGGAGGCAAATAATTCTTCAGCAGAAAACAGCACAGTATAGAAATCTGAATGTTCCTGCATTTAAATAAGGCAAGTGAATAGACAAGAGGAAGCCAAAAAGAGGCACAATGGAAACAAAAAAAGAAAAGCTTATTATGACAGGAGATGGAACAGTTCACTATCAGCCTGGTGATAAAACATTATATTACCATTCCTGTCTCCCGAATACAAGTTACATGACAAGAGATGTGGTCTTCACCCTGAGATAAAGAAAGCGCATCCCGTTATGTTTCCAAAAGGGCAAGCAGATAAGAGAAATCCACTGAAAAAAAGAGCCTCTTTATCATTTTCAAGTCACCACCAAGAAAAGAGAAAAGGATGCCTGAACAAACCCTGAAGTCAAATAGATTGGAAAACCCAGCAGGCTTAATTTATGCAGCTGAAAAAAGAAAAGGGGCTGTGCACCTGCTATAGCTGATTTGACTTTAAGTGAAATTTAGTGTCCTGCTAAGTCAATAGAGTTTCACTAAGACAAAGTGATTCAGCTGTCATGCAAGTCTTGAGAAGTATTTTTCAATCAACCAGGAACAAAAACACCCTTGATTGCTCCTCTCATGGAGATAGTTCTAGACATTAGGCAGTGGCCCATGGAGGGCCTGCAAGCGTACAAGAAGCAATCAGGGAGGAATTGAAGGAGATCGTGAATGTTGCAATCCACTTACATGGCGGCTTTTTTGAAATGGTCCCATAAGGTTGTATAAACACTTTAGAGAAAAATAGTGGAGTGATTTCTTGGTTTAAAGCAGCCTAGCTGATAGGGCATCCATGTTGAGTTACAAATGTCAGTGCCATCCCTTATCACAAGCCTAGATTAGAAGATCAGAAGGGAATTCACTATATACCGTGAGCACATTTGTTCACTCTATCAGGTGGATGACTCAGGTGCACCCCATCCATCTCAAATGGCCTGTGAAGTTATGTAGTGGCCTCCCTCACTGTTATTCCAGGAGAGTGTCCCATGGAGATTGCAAATCCAACATGCAATGTTCCATCTTGAGCAGAGAGGAAGGCTGCTCAGCTCCTGATGGATCATTGCATGCCGAAAGCTGCAGATTCCACGGACCACACCTCGGTATTAGAGATGAAGGCACATGAATTCTGGTTCATTTTAGGCATGTTACATGCCTCCCTTGTGCTCCTAGCAAGCTGCTAATGTAGCCCTTTGTGGGGGAAAGATTTGGCAGCCCTAACAGGAAGAGGAACAATAAGGATGCCTTAGACTATGTGAAGATGTAGCAGCATCAGTTACCCGTGTTAAAAACTACATGTAAGGAGCGGCACAAGACGCCATCTTGCAGGGCCCAACAAGTTTGATTGTTCCTGGGTTTTGTAGGAACAATGCTGCTTACTCATGAGTGCCATCTACTGGCCCTTTATCTCTTTACAGCTATACAGACATCCATTTCATAAAGCACTTTTGTAACAACCTGTCCCTTTATCTTAACTCTTTCTCCCTCTCACTAAAAGTTTAGTTTAATGTTACATGCACAGTACCTCCACGTAAAGTGGATGCCATCCACATCACGTATCCTAGTTAATATGTCTCTGCACTCAACACAAGTATGTCAGTATAACGTCAAAAAGAGTTACTCTTTATGCTTCCATATTACTGACACATTTAAATGCACAGCTCTTACTTCAATTAAGATTGATAAGTTTATGATACGAAGCCATTCCAATTATCATGTTACCTATCCTAGTCTCATTGGGCTAGATTATAATTACCACAAGCCTCAAATCCAGCTAGTCAGTGGTTTGTTAGTTTAAAAAAAAATTCCAAACACACAAAAATTCTGAAAACTGAACAAAAATCTTTTCATATCATTTCTAAATATTTCTTTCTGGGGCATTTTTTCTTCTCTCCCCACTTCCTTAAATAAAAAAAAAACACTTTCCCCCCTTTTTTGTTGGAGAAAAAAAAATCACAAGATAAAAAAAAAAATACAGACAGCTCCCCCCACCACTCCCCATCTTTAAAAGATCAGTTTAATCTAAAATGCCTTCATTATAATCCTTGTCATGCCTCCACTGCCTTGGTTTGTAATGAGCAAGGAAGAGAATCTGGCTACCGTCACAAACCTATAAATGCTACTCATGTACCTGCTCCAATAACCTGAGAACGGCTGCTATATTGGGCCACTGGGAAAGGACACAGCCTAATAACTCAGGGTAAGGCAACAGCCTGACTCAGCAGCCAGCGCATCAAATAACACTCACAGTAGCAGGATTTCAATCTCTTCTTCAAAGTGGAAGTGTTGTTTCCTAAATCAACCCAAAATCCAAGTTCCCTCACCTGAACCAAGGTCATTTGCCTGCCTCCTTGAGCTCAGGCTGCCATTTATATCTCCCAGAAGGCCTGGTTCTGAGACACCTGCTCCTGTCCCCTGACCCCCATAGACTCATTCAGTCTACCTGGGGAGGGAGGTTACACCTGGCGCAGGTGAGGTTGAATCCTCAACTCTCTTTAAAGGGCCAGCTCACCCTGTGACATCCAGTATACAGTCTAACTAAGAATAATGGGTCTACATTAAGGAAAAGACAATTTAAACTAAATATCTGGATAACATGAAAAACTAGGGAAAGCTGCTGACCACAGAGAACAATTCTGTACAGAAAAGGGAAGGGACTGCGACCTAGTTAACTGCTTTCTCTATTGTTTTTGTCATCACTAAATTCTAGGATTCTAGGAGTTTTCTTTGAAGATCTCAATGGCCTTTACTATCATCAGCATGCTGTGGTGCTCTTTAAAAACCCACAGAACTGGAAACAGAATCCCTGTTTTCCTTTTTTATTATTTCTTTCTTGCTGATTATCAATTCATGTGGGAGATTGGACACAGCTAGGTCAATAAGAATAATTTTCAGTATTTTTTCTTGAAAAGATCTGCAGTCTGTTAAACGATTTGTTTCTTTTGCTGTCTACAATTATGTATAAATGCTAGAACTAAAAATTTAGATTAGAATGAAAAAAGGTTCATTGTTGCTGAAATTTATCTGTGGAAAATTTTGACTTTCAATCAAAAACCTGAAAACCTGAAAGCCGATTTTTTTTGGTTTTCAGGAAACTGAAAACTTTTGCCTAATAGCTGCCAAAAACTAAAATATTTTCTGCTGAAAACTGATTTTTGTTCTGGGTTTTGGCTGAATATTTTTAGTTCTCTGGAAAAAAAAAAAGAGAAAAACAGATGCTACCTGTGAAAATTCTTTAGTCAAAAATCAATTTTTCTGGAAAAAAACAGTTGTAATGGAAAATTTTTAACCCGTTCTAATAAATAATCATTTTTAATTCAATTCCATCTTCTTTCACTGACCCCCACTATCTGATAATATTTAAAAGGTGCTTTTGGAATTCTCGGGTTATATGAACATTTCTGTTTTCCCTGCTTCTCCTTTGACTGCTAAGAGACAGTTGATATTTCTCTTCTTGCTCTTTCTTCTTCTTTCCTGACTGCTTGGAGAAAGAGGCAGGTGCCTGAGTGCTCTTCTCTCATGCTATCTTCCCTGCTTCACGTTTGCTAGGAATTCTCTGATCAAAATAGTGGAGTATGTGAGAGCCGTGTATGGAGACCTCAAAAACGCATGAGTGTCCCTACCAACAGGGTATCACTACTTTATGTAATCTGTGGCCCAAGTGCACTGAATTACACACAGCTAGATCTTGCCTTCATAGCAATTGATCAAATGACTTCATATCTGAGTGGTTCACAAAGTTCTGCGAAGTCTCAGGCTCCTTTTAGCCCATCTCTGAAGTGTGTCCTAAATACTGTTTAGCAAAACACAGGAACTGAAATATATTCTTCCTTTGACCCAGTGGTGCAGGACTCTTAGACCTGGTCTACACTGGGGGGCGGGGAAGATGGGTGAGCTAAGTCGGTTTAAATTACGCAACTTCAGCTACGAAGCTAGCGTAGCTGAAGTCGACGTACTTAGAGCTACTTACCACGGTGTCTTCACTGCGGTAGGTCGACTGCTGACACTCCCCCGTTGACTCCGCCTATGCTTCTCGCTCCGGTGGAGTACCGGAGTCGAAGGGAGAGCGCTTGGCAGTCGATTTATCGCATCTTCACTAGACGCGATAAATCGACCCTCTTGGATCGATCGCTCCGGAGGTAAGTGTAGACATGCCCTTAGGCTGTAGAAAAAGCTTTTCCAAACACATAGCTTATTCCTGTAAGATCAAACAAAGCAGAACTTTGACAAATTAACTCGATTGCACATCATTAGGATGAGGAGGGAAAAGGAGGTCATGCCTCTTGGGAATCAAGGAAATGAAACCACAGATCATTGGATTCTCCCACAGTCAAGGAACGTTGATGTTGTATTAGGTCTGCTGTTTAGTGATCATATGACCTTTCTTATGACATTTTATATCATAACTTTCTCTGATCCTTACACTTGTTATTTTGCAAAACATGTGAGGCTAAAGAAAAGCTCCAGCTGCCAAAGCAGAAACATATTCGATTTGCCTTCTTAGCCCTGGTCTACACTGGGGGGGGGGAGGGGGATCGATCTAAGTTACGCAACTTCAGCTACGTGAATAACGTAGCTGTAGTCGACGTACTTGGATCGACTTACCGTGGTGTCTTCACTGCGGTGAGTCGACTGCGACCGCTCCCCCGTCGACTCTGCCTGCGCCTCTCGCAGCGCTGGAGTACAGCAGTCGATGGGAGAGCACTTGGGGGTCTAGACTCGACACGATAAATCGATGCCCGCCGGATTGATCGCTGCCCGCTGATCCGGCGGGTAGTGAAGACGTACCCTCAGATACGCTGTTTTCATTATGTCTGATGCAGATGGACGTGTAGCCTGTGCTTAATCCATGTGAGGTTGCTTACTATTACTTTGCCTGATCAACTCTTGCAAACCCAGTCAGAACTGCAGCACATCCAGGGATCTGTACTAAGCAGCTCTGAAAATAACCACTTGTTTTTTTCCCTTTTTTCCTTAAAGAATCGTTTTTAAAAGGACCATGTGGTTCAAGTGTCTGGCACTGGGTTACTGAGCTTTTCACCTCTAGGTCACTGCGTTGAATCCAGCCTGGGTTAGTTATTTAATATTTGAGGACAATGTGGGTCTCATTTCAGCAATGCATTTAAGTATATGTTTAAACTTTAATCACGTTTAGTCCCATTGACTTGTGCTTAAAATCAAGCATGTGGCTGAAGTCCTTTGCTGAATCGGAAAGCCAGTAACTAATGTGATAAGAGCTGATAGTCTCAGTCTAGTTCCTAGTCGACAGATACCCACATCACTTCAACTGGAATTGTTTGGCTTTCTTGGTAGCAGTCTCAGCAGGGAGAATTAGGAATTAGTGCACATTTAAATGTGGAATAAACAAAACACATGACAATTTATAGAGATTAAAAAAGGCAGCCACTGTCCCTTGGATTTTACAGTCTAAATTAAAGATTAGTTGAGAAAGGAGGGACAATGGATATACCAAATAACAGTAATGTGAGCCATACTCCAGAGAGAACAAATGTTATTACTATTGATTAGAGTTGGTTGACATTTTTAATTTGAAATGTTGTTTTGACCAGAAATTGGGGGTTTTTTGGTCCAAATTGAAATATTTATGAAAAATGTCTGATTCTGACATTTTTGCAGTTTTTTCATTGAAAAGCTGGAAAAAAACCCCAAAATCATTAACATTTTTTTGTTTTTGAGCCACTGAAAATTTTCAAGTAAAACTAAACATTTTTGCTAGGTCAGCAGGAATTTTTGGTTTTGGTTGCCAAAAGTGTGTGTGTGTGGGGGGGGGGGGGGGATGATTATCAGGGTTGGGTTTTTTTTGCTAGAAACCTGTAATATGTTGTAGGAAAATTTTAGTGAAAATGAAAGTATTTTCATCAAAGTTTTTCTTGGGGGGCAAAATATTTCCTGAGCAGCTGATATTTTTTAAGTTGAGACTGAGATGGGTGAGAGAGGCGGGGGGGTTAGCACAGGAGAGGAAGTCAGTGCTGGAAAGAAAGGAGAGAGAAGAGGGTTTTGAAGAGGAGAGAGAGGAGACTCAGAATGAGGGTGTCACTCTAGGTGGAGGGAGCAGCAGGAAAGAAGGCAGGAAGGAGTGAATAAGGGAAGACAAGGTGGGCAGATTGCAGACCACGGAGAGCAGATGTGACAGAAGTCACAGGGAACAGCTGAGCAGAGACAAAGGTGGGCATGAGACGTTTGAACATTATGAAACAAGAGACAGGGACTCAGCTAGAGGGATGGCATGGTCAGAGCAGAGGGAGAGGCATATTATTGTACTTGCTGAATGCTGGGAGGACTGGAGAAGGGAGGACTGAGAGGATGTCACAATAGTTCAGGTGAGAGAGAGCCATAGCAGCAAACAGGGACTTGACAGTGAGTACTCCAGAGGTGACAGGCATATTGACGGGGTCACGGAGGGCACAGCTTACACTACTGCTGCCCTTGCTGTATGGGTAGACAAACAGAAGAGTTCAATCTCTAGGGCTGCTAATCTGGCACTTTTTTATGAGCACTAGAATGAAGGGCGATGTATTGGAAAAAGACAGATTTTTTTCTTTGCATGTCATGATTTTCTCTGAAAAGGTATTTTAACTTTAAGTGCATGAAATTCCAGGTCCTTAATTAAACGCTGATGATAGTAATCATTTATTCACTTGTCTGTTTGATGGAAAGTGGGTGTGATGGTTTGTTGAAAATTAGGGAGACACTTGAACCAAACCCCATGAGTCTGAATTTCCCTCAGCTTTGGCAGGGTTGGAGATGGTGCTGGAAGAGGTTTCAGAATCTGAGCCAGAACCAGATCTGAATTTTGAGGCTAGGTCCTACCTCAATAAAAAGATAAACCAAGACTCTGGATCCAAACACACCTGAAAACCACTGGAATGTTGAAAATCCAGATCTAAATTTTGCAGCTCCGATCCATCTTTCTTGAAAGTTACCCTGTCTATCCAGGTACTTATAAGATCCTGATCACCGTAGTATCTGAGCATCTCACAATCCCTGGTGGATGTTTTACCCACCACACCACCGTGAGGTAGGGAGACATTATCCCCATTTTACAGAGGGAGAATCATAGAATAGAATCATAGAATCATAGAATATCAGGGTTGGAAGGGACCTCAGGAGTTCAACTAGTCCAACCCCCTGCCCAAAGCAGGACCAATCCCCAGCTAAATCATCCCAGCCAGGGCTTTGTCAAGCCTGACCTTAAAAACCTCTAAGGAAGGAGATTCCACCACCTCCCTAGGTAACCCATTCCAGACAGTACTATACCACCCTCCTACTGAACAAGTTTTTCCTAATATCCAACCTAAACCTCCCCCACTGCAACTTGAGACCATTACTCCTTGTTCTGTCATCTGGTACCACTGAGAATAGTCTAGATCCATCCTCTTTGGAACTTCCTTTCAGGTAGTTGAAAGCAGCTATCAAATCCCCCCTCATTCTTCTCTTCTGCAGACTAAACAATCCCAGTTCCCTCAGCCTCTCCTCATAAGTCATGTGCTCCAGCCACCTAATCATTTTTGTTGCCCTCTGCTGGACTCTTTCCAATTTTTCCACATCCTTCTTGTAATGTGGGGCCCAAAACTGGACACAGTACTCCAGATGAGGCCTCACCAATGTCGAATAGAGGGGAATGATCATGTCTCTCCATCTGCTGGCAATGCCCCTACTTATACAGCCCAAAATGCTGTTAGCCTTCTTGGCAACAAGGGCACACTGTCAACTCATATCAGCTTCTCCTCCACTGTAACCCCTAGGTCCTTTTCTGCAGAACTGCTGCCTAATCATTCGGTCCCTAGTCTGTAGCAGTGCATGGGATTCTTCCATCCTAAGTGCAGGACTCTGCACTTGTTCTTATTGAACCTCATAAGATTTATTTTGGCCCAATCCTCTAATTTGTCTAGATCCCTCTGTGTCCTATCCCTACCTTCCAGCGTATCTACCACTCCTCTCAGTTTAGTGTCATCTGCAAACTTGCTGAGGGTGCAGTCCACGCCATCCTCCAGATCATTAATGAAGATATTGAACAAAACCGGCCCCAGGACCGACCCTTGGGGCACTCCGCTTAATACCAGCTGCCAACAAGACATGGAGCCATTGATCCCTACCCGTTGAGCCTGACGATCTAGCCAGCTTTCTATCCACCTTATAGTCCATTCATCCAGACCATACTACTTTAACTTGCTGGCAAGAATACTGTGGGAGACCGTATCAAAAGCTTTGCTAAAGTCAAGGAATAACATGTCCACCGCTTTCCCCTCATCCACAGAGCCAGTTATCTCGTCATAGATACTGAGAACTGAGGCACAGGGAGATTAAGTGACTTCCCCAAGCCACACAAGCAATCTGTGGCAGAGCCAAGAATAACACCCACAACTCCTGAGTCCTAGACCCATGTCCTATTCACTAGATCATACTACCTGCTCCTGGACCCTTGAATACTGTGAAGACTACAATGGTAAATTGAAGAGAACTGTCTGGAAAATTAAATATAAACAGGTTCTTCAAGGTAAAATAATAATAAAAATCTCCAGACTTAGCTGAAAAATAATCAAGTGCTTAGAGCTGTTAAAATGCTGATTATACAGCTGTGCCTGCAGATTCACTACCTTCCCTGACAGATAGCAAGTATGACTGATATTATCTATCAGTCACACAATCATATGCCAGAAAGCACATTCATTTTATACTTCCTTAACAGAATATATAATATGGTGAGGTGTTCGTGGGCATTTCAAGCAGTTTCACTCCTAGGGGAAAAGGGCACTGCACCTTATTGCCACAAGATGCTAGAGATAGATCATGGCAAATCATGCCTCCTTAAAGCTCTCCTTTGCTGTGAGGCCTACAAAGAACTCAACAGTGGATAGGCTTCCGGTGAACTGAGACCACTGCCTGCTATAGCGACCAATATTGTCTCATTGTTTCCTTGTACTCCCCCATCTGTCTGTCTGTATCCGTCTGTTGTTTTATACTTCGATTGTCTTTGTGTTCTGTGTTTGTACAGCCCCAGCACAATGGGGTCCTGGTCCATGATTGGGGCTCCTAGGGACTACAGCAATACAAATGATAAATAAATAATAATAATACTTAGTAGCTAATGTGCAGCCTGGCCCAAATCCACTGATCCAGTGCACAGCTCGAATGCCAGGCTATGCAAGGAGTAATGTCACCAGGAGCTAGGGTAGAAGGAATCCACACAGATGGGGAGAGAATGAGAGGATTGGTTTAGCAGAAGTCCCTTTGGCTCCACTCCCAACATGTCAATGCCATACCCAACTCAACCTGGGTGTACTGTTGTCCAGGGAGCCCCTGGCAAAGATGGGCTCTATGTCACACAGGTGGTACCCCCCAGCACCGCTGCCCTCAACATCCAGTCTCCTCTTGTACAATGGAGACCACTAGAGTGTTCATGGCTGCCTGGCAGGGGGCTGGATTTGCTCCTCTCTGAGTTGGAATATGTCACTGATTCATCAAATAAATTAATATTTGGTGGCAGCATCTCCAGAGACACAGTAGAGTTTCCAGGTTACGTACATGGTCTTTGTTTTCACAGGAAAAAAATCTCAGCGGCGGGAGTGTTTTATGCGTGGAAAGAGGTCAGCTAGGAGAAAAGCTATGGTTGAAATGTCAAAGATCATTAGAAAAAAGGGCATGGAATTATCAGCAGAAAAGAAACATTTTTTGAATTTGATTTCTTTGCTCTTGCTTCTTTCTTTTTTATTTCACCAAATGTGTCCATGAAGCCCTGCGCTGAATGGACCAGAAATACTAAAAGGGGAACATAAAAATCAGAACGAATGATTGGTGTTGCTGTTAGTGCAGTCATGTCTGCTGTAAAGGAATTCAGGGGCTTATAAGTATTTTCAAACCTGACAGGAAGCAATTTTTCCCACCCTTTTGGTAATAAAATATAAAAGGGAGGGAAAAAAATATGAATCACAAATGTGCATCAAAAGACCCAGTCTGATGCCTAGCAAAAGCCATTAAATGTTTGTTTAAACACAGAAAGCACAACAAAGGAATCACTGTCACAATGGGATAAGAAGAGGTGCTGAATGAAGAGTCTTTTCTGTGGGAGGTCCTTGGATTTTTCATAGAAGGGAAGTGTTAACCTGTAATGGCTTTAATCAGCTGCTGATCTTAAAAGCTCGGCAGGGATTCATAGAAGGCTGCATGCCACACACTTACTGTCAAATCAAAACATATCTGCTAAATGATAGAATTTATTGAGGACGAATCACTAATTCGTTTCCCCTCCGCTAGTCAGAAGGGCTTCACTCTGAGGCAGCAGAAGCATTTGAAACAACTGTGGTGATGCCAGTTTAGGCTTCTCACTAACTGAATACAGAAATGTATTGTTAACAAGGAAGGATTAATCTTGTGAGTGTCTCCTGAGTAGCATTGTGTGCCCTATTCTCTCATAGACTTCAATGGATGTGGAAGGCACTCAGCACCATGCAGACATTGCTCGGCACAATACAAGATCGGGCCAAACGCAGGACCAAAAGGCCCCTGAAATCAATAGGAGTCTTTATATTGACTTCAATGGGCTTTGGATCAGACCAATGGGCAGGATGGACCTTTGGTCTCACCCAGTATGGCTGTTCTTATGACCTCAAATGTTCAAACCCCATCCCTCAGGTTGAATATGTAAAACATGTACCTTGCACCGTACCTGTACTGGAAAATGTATCCCTAAAAGCAGGGGTGGCTGGTACCAGCTGAGACTGGGGAGGCAAAGCTGGCCCAGGATGGCTATTTCCTCTGGGATCAGTCCCTTTTATTACTTATTTCTTTTTTACAAAGCACTTTAGAGGGATAGGTCAGTGGTTTGAGCATTGGCTTGCTAAACTCAGGGTTGTGAGCTCAATCCTTGAAGGGGCCACTTAGGGATCTGGGGCAAAATCAGTACTTGGTCCTGCTAGTGAAGGCAGGGGGCTGGACTTGATGACCTTTCAGGGTCCCTTCCAGCTCTATGAGATAGGTATATCTCCATATATTAATTCAGGTCCAGCCCCCTGCACTGAGGCAGGACTAAGTAAACTTAGACTATCCCTGACAGGTATTTGTTTAATTTGGTCTGAAAAATCTTCCATGATGGGGGCCTGGTCCATGACTGGGGTTCCTAAGGGCTATGATAATACAAATAATAGCAGCTGGCATCAGGAAGGGGGCAAACTGGAAGCTGCTAATAAACAGTATCTGAGACCTAGGAAGGGGCAGAGCTGCATAGTGCTTCGAAGGCAAGGACAAGAAGTTTGATACAGTGACCGAGGGATTTGAAGGTGAGAGTGAAGTGGCCACAGTGAGGGAAGTTAATTTTAGCAACTGCATTTCAGACAGACCGAAGAGGAGCAATCAGGGAGGCCAGTAAGTTGGAGGTTGCAGTAATCTGGGGTGTGGGACAAGCATTTAACTTGTCAGGACAGAAAGGAAAGGTCAGAATTTTGTTATGTTCCTGAGGAAACAGCAGCATGACTTGGTAACAACCTGACTGTGTGGGGAGAAGGAAAGGGAGGAGACAAAAATTGTCCCCAGGTAAGGAGCATGAAGGAGGGGTGATTTTGTCTAAAGCACTAGAGAAAGGAGAGAGTTTTGGTGGGGGAATAAAGGTCATAGAATATCAGAGTTGGAAGGGACCTCAGGAGGTCATGTAGTCCAACCCCCTGCTCAAAGTAGGATCAATCCCCAGACAGATTTTTGCCCCAGATCCCTAAATGGTCCCCCCAACGATTGAACTCACAACCCTGGGTTTAGCAGGCCAATGCTCAAACTACTGAGCTATCCCTTCCCCTATTAAGTTTGGGCATGTTAAACTTGAATGGATAGTGGCCCATGCAGGACACTGTGTCAAAGAGACCACTAGAGATGTGGGGCTACATAAAGAGTCAGCAGCAGAGAGACGACAGCAGAGTGTGTGTGATAGGGTTACCATTCGTCCGGATTCCCCCGGACATGTCCGGATTTTTGAGCTAAAAATAGCGTCCGGGGGGAATTTGTAAATGTCCGGACTTCCCCCCGGACGCTAACAGGGCAGCTGGCCGGATGCTGAAACTTACATGGGGCTCCGACAGCCAGAGACAGCCCCTCCTCCACTCCCCTGCAACAGAGATCAACTCCCTCCCTCCCTGCATTCCAGATTGCCTCGGGCAGTCTGGAGCTCCTCCCCCGCCAGCCAGCCTGCCGGGACAAGCCTGCCGGGACAAACGGAGCCGTTCCTGAGCAAGCTCATGGAAACATTAGACGAAGGCCAACAACAAGGGTGCCAGGGGGTCGGAGAAGGGGCAGGGAGGTTTTGGAGGGGGCAGTCAAGAGACGGGGG